>NC_056528.1:41620069-41645200 GCF_019175285.1 Sceloporus undulatus | reverse complement strand
TTGGCTTGTCTGTATGGGGCCAATGTGACTCATTTTGACCAAAAGGGCTGCTTGTGAAGTGACTTCCTGTTAAGATTGGCTGATACAGTTTTATTCCTGTTGCAATAGGTGCTTAATGCCAAATGATGTGTTAGGTTAACCTGATGGAACTACAGGTTTTGAGGCTGTCTGACACTGCTTTAACTGTCATGGTGTAGGCAACCCCAGGAAGACATATTGTATCAAGGAGGTGTAGTGAATTGCCACTGTTCTCCTTCATGCCACCAGAATAGGCCTTCTTCACTTTTCTTGGCAAAGCCTGCTTTGATTCTGCTAAATCATGTGTCTTGTATATGCCAGTCTTAATATCTGTAAAAGATAACATGTAGCTGGAAAAGCAAAGGGAGGAATCTAAACACTTAGAAAAGATAGCAGTTGACCCAGACAGAGAGATAACATGCAGCTGGAACAGTGTAAGGAAGAATCTCAAGATAGCAGACTGCAAAATGGTGTTGTGCTCATGGGTAACACCTGTGAAAACAACCGATTGATGACCATGTAAGGGTATGATCTAGTGGTGTCACGATCTTAGAGAAATCCACAAAAACACTTAAGATACTGACATAAGGCTCGAGTTTCAGCAGAGGCCTTAAGTGCAGTGTTTCTGGGTGGCTAGAAAAGGGGTCCACTCCACTGCTTTTTTCTTTGGGGCTCCCAGCAGCTGAATGGAGGTGTTTGCTTGGTATGATTTATGCATATTCCTTTGTATAACTTACTGGGTGTATGTTGAATCATAAGGCTTTGCAACCACAATGGATGTTTTGTATTGCTTCCGAATCACAGGAAAGAATCTCCTTCCCTGTGGCAAAACACATGGTTCAGTGCTATGGGATTCTGGGAGCTGTAATTTTGTAAGATATTTCGCCTTCTCTGTCAGAGGGTTCTGGTGCCACAACGAGCTGTAATTCCCAAAATTCCATAGGCATGAGCCAAGGCAGATAAAGTGGTGTCAGACATCACTGCAATGTGCAATACATGGGATGCCTTTGAAAAATGTATATATTTGTAAATAAAACAAATATTACAAAGGCAGTTGAAATCTGATGGTTTTTTCTTTCATTCTTTCTCTCAAAGGCATCAGCAATTGTAAATTTAGACATATATACTCTGGACTCAGTCCAAATGAAAGTGAAATTTTCAGAGCACATTTTAAATAAAATGTGGCCCTGCTTAATCCTTTTGTTTTTGTCATAGTGTTTTATTTACTCCTTTGCCATACTACACAGTCCTCTTACAAAAAAGGAAGAGGCTGCACTGTTGCTACTGCTAGTGATGAGCTACAGCTTAGAGAAATGGTTGGTCATTTTTCCCTCTCCTCTGTGCACCAAGACAGCAGATAATGAAATTATACCTCTAATTTCTCTGCCCATAAAAACTTCCCCTGGAAGTGCAGGTCATGCAACAATAAAATGAGGAAGAGCATCTAAATTCCTTCTTCTTTTTTTAAGTTCTCCAACTGTAATCTCTTAGGTCTACAGTTGGAAGTGTATGTTTGTGTGAGAGAAATAGGGAGCAGGAGGGATATTGCTTTTATAGACCATACTTTATACCCATTTCATCCTTAATGACATTCTGTTTACAGGACACCCCTGGTTTTCTGCAGCTCAGCTTCATCTAATACTTTCTTCAAGATCCACGTGGATTAAACAACCTGCCAAGTTTTATTTTTCTGTTTTGTTCACATCTCCCTCCTCTTTCCCTGCTTCCCTTAGTGTCCTAATTTTATTCCTTATTTCTTGGTAATTGTATTCAAAACGCTTTCTTTGTTCTTTGTTTGCTAACCTCCACTTTTAGTTTTTTTCCCCCAGTCAGCTTATCTCTTCTTTACTCCTTTTGATTAAAGTTCTCAATTCATTTAGTATCTTTCTGTTTCCCCACAGTTGTTCTGAAGTAAGAGCTGTAATGCACTGCAGGGAATATGTGTATTTACTTCATGGTGCTCCCAGCCAAGGAAGCTTTCAAACTGACTTCTGAGCTGCATAATGCACTGGGAAGATGAGGAAAAAATTCTTCCACACACGGTAAAACATTTCACTCTCCCTCCTATTCTTTTCTGATAATAAGCAGCAACCTTTCTTCTTTGGCCCCATGAGGGTCTTTAGAACTTGCATCTTCGTTGGCTTGGTTGGTTTTGTGATGATTAGATAAATGGTGGAACTATCTGACTTCAGGATAGTAATTCCCCCCTTATTTTTTTTTTTTTAACATTAACCAGAGATGAATAGTACTGTATGCGCACTGGGGCTAAATTTATGACTTTGTACATCTTGAATTGTTTTCACTTACAATATGGTGGTTATTTGGTACAAATCAGTTAGAAATTGTGAGGGCAGGAGAGGTTATGATCTCGGCTTGAAATTCTACTGTGAATTTGCTTTTTCCTTCCAGTGAAAAAGAAAATGAAACAGAAATGCTTCTTTTCTTTTTCAGAGCAACAGAACAACTAGCAAGGGGAGAAAATGGATTCAGCAGGTTTCTAGGCTTTCTTAGCTTGTGCACTCTGTGGTCCTTTCATGCTTTGCTAAACCTCCTAGAGAGCATTTACACAGCTGGGGTTCCTCCCATGCTTCCTTTGTGTGATTATCAAACTTGGACTGCAACTCCCAGAGTTGAGAGTAGTCATTCAAAGAATAATTCCAAATGACATGTTAATTAAAAGACTTGTGGCTAAAAACAGATAATTATCCCAACTAGAGTAGATCCACAGAATGAATGGGATTTATGGAACTTATATTGTTTCATTGGGACTACCCAAATTGAGATGAACACTTGGATTTAGCCTCTATTTAGCAGTTCTCTCTCTCTCCCCATCCCTTAAAAAAAGCAAGCAAGAGACCATGCTCTACAGTAGGACACTAGTGTGAGAGTAAGAGGGTTTTAGCTCTTCCATTTTTACTGTGTTTTTGATCCCATGGGGCCCCCACTGAAATTTTCAAAAGTGAGAAAGTGTCCATTCATTTCAACAGGAGTCTGCTTCCTAAGAAAATTACAGGTATATAGGGTCTCCAAAATGTGTTGGGACTACAGTGGAGCCAAACAGTTTAATTCCCCCTACTATTATGCGGTAGCTTAAAGGTTAAGATGCCAATTCTGATGATCAGAAAATCAGAAGGTTGGCAGTTCAAGGCCCAAGTGCCACATGATGGAGTGAGCTCCTGTCACTAGTCCCAGCTTCTGACAGCCTAACAGTTCAAAAGCATGTAAATGCAAGTAGATAAATAGGTACCACTTCGGTGGGAAGGTAACAGCCTTTGGTGTAGTCATGGTGTAACAATGGACAGACTGACTACATATACCGCAGGGAAAACAAACCAGGAATTTGAGACTAAATGGGAAAAGATTGAAAAACAGTGGTATTAGGAATATGTTTAAACCATGGCACAAAACCTGAGATGCAAGACTTCAATTAGATAACTATATTATATGATTACTGGTATATTGAAATGGAACCATGCTTTAGTTGATATGACATTTATTTTTATTTTATTTTATTTTCCATTAACCCGGGTTTTACATGTAGCATTGTAAGATGGAGCTTTACAAATGATTTTATTCTATTGCATTTCGGCCTTATTCTGCCTTGTTGTATTTTTTTTTAGATTATGTTATAAAACTCAAATATGATTTTAAAAAAGAAAATATACAGCTGTACATTTTTTTACAAATGTAAATATTCTTCCTTTTTTTACAATAACAAAGGTACAATTAAGTTATATTATGACTGAGATGTAATGAGGGATAGTTTTACCCCATTTGTGATATATCTATAACTGTTTTAAGTTACTTTTATAGTTACAGGTATTCATGTCTATGCCCTCATTGCTTACATGTGTTTTAAACCATAGGCCAGGAGATTGTGGCATTTTAAAGAATCATCAAAATTATTGCTTTAGTCACTTGAAAGCCACAGTTCTGCTGCTTTGGAATGCTTACTACTTCACTCTTTGAAAGTAGGATTTGAATCTCTTAAAAAAAGGGGCTAAGTCCAAAAGGACTTGTGCCATTTCAAGTCTCCCAAGAAGAGGTTGCATCAATAGAAGTATAGTGTCTAAATCAAGCAAAGTAATGCATTCTGCTTTGGTCGGGCCTCACTTGGAATACTGTGTCCAGTTCTGAGTACCACAATTCAAAAAGGATGTTGAGAAGCTGGAGTGTGTCCAGAGGAGGACAACCAAAATGGTGAAGGGTCTGGAAACATGATAGCCCTGTTTAAATATTTGAAGGGGTGTCATATTGAGGAGGGAGCAAGCTTGTTTTCTGCTGCTCCAGATACTAGGGCATGGAGCAATCAATTCAAGCTACAGGAAAAGAGATTCCACCTCAACATTAGGAGGAACTTCCTGCCTGTTTGATAGTGGAACACACTCCTTTGGAGTATCTTTATTGGGAGGTTTTTAAACAGAGGAGTTTATCGCATTTAGCTTAGAACAGCCCCTGAGTGTTCTTAAAGGGACTGTTCTGAGGACAGGAGGCAGCGGGGAATGCTGTATATCGCACATCGAGAATGCCGCCGCCCCCCGTTCCCCTTCCGTTTTGGAAGCGTTCTAGAGGGCCAATTTTCGAGAACGCTTGAGAAAGCATTCCCAAAAATTGGCCCTGGGGAATGCTCCCAGAATGGAAGGGGAACGCTTGGCGGCAGTGGTGTTCCCGCTGTGTGATATATAGCATTCCCCGCTGCCTCCCATCCCCAGAACGGTCCCTTTAAGAACACTCAGGGGTTGTTCTAAGCTAAATGTGATAAACATCAGAGGCTGAATGGCCATCTCTTGGGGTGCTTTGATTCTGTGTTCCTGCATGGCAGGATGGGGTTGGATTTCATGGCCCTTGAGGTCTCTTCCAACTCTTTGGTTCTATGATTCTAAGATTTCTCTTAGTAAAATATCTGTCATATATTTTCTGAACAGCTGTTTTAAAGTAGCATGGATCTTTCCACTAGAACCTATTTAATAAAACAATAGCAGTTCCCTGTAGGTTTACCATGGCTTGACCCCCCCCCCCCCGCATTCCCCAGGCCATACACAGATCATGGATTTTTTTTCTATTATATGCCCAAATATGCTGTCTTCCCTGTTTTTGTCTTTCAATATTAAATTGATTCTCAGTTCATTCACACTGTGTTTATGAACAACGTCTAGTTTTTGTTTTTAAACTTGAGTGGGTAACTCAAGTGGCAAACCTAAACTGGGTTTGGAAATAAAATAAAATAAATCATTTACTAACTGTCCCTATCAAAAAGATCCCAGGATCCCATAGCATTGGGTCATAGCAGTTAATGCAGGGTCAAACTTCATTATTTCTGCAGTGCAGATTAGCCCATAGTCCCAAGTGAAGCATCATCATCTGTCTTGCCCCTATTTCTGGTCTCTGAGTAATAATGATAAACTTTACTATATTTGAACTCAGTAGTTCACAGGTGTGGAATATGTGCTTGGCCCTCCAGAAGCTCTTGAAATGCAACTCCCACTAGCCCTAGCCAGATGAGGAAAGATGGGAATTGCAGTCAAACAACATCTGACAGATCATTTTCCCATCCCCGCAGCAGCATCTTCCCCAGCAATCTTTTGTTATTTGTTGTTGCTGATAGCTTTTCAAAGCCTGATTATCAAATGTGTGGCTGATAACTAGCAATTTTGAGGTTAAAGGACTGTGGAGTGTATATTTCTCAGATAAACGAGACAAATGTTTTAGCCAACCTTCAATAAGATTTTTAGGGATTTGTAGTCCCCCTGAGAAACAAAAATATCACATATCAATACATTTAAAAAATTCTTCTCCATTCCATAGCCACTTTAACAAAGTGTGAACTACATTCATATCATGGGGGGAAGGAGTTCGAGGCAGCTTTAAGAACATGTGCGTGTTACCTAGAGGGGAATATCTTTAATTTTTTTGCTGTCTTTTCACAACTATTTGCAGCTTCCCTTGCTTCAACATTATATGTTCAATTTCATTTTTTCTCTCCCTCCTGTATTGTGACGACTCATATACCTGATGCAAAAGCCATCTGAGAATCACATACTTATCATAATGGCTGAAATCCTGCATTGTCTAGACCTCTGTGCAAATTGGATCGGGATTACTTCTATGACTAGTAAAGAGATGTGTAGAGATTAAGGGAGGCAACTGAACAGTGAAGATTGGCTCTCATCCCTGGTGCAGCTCAGAGGACAAAAATGGCAATCCTCTAGGCAACTGAAAAGGGAATGAGAGACTGTTTCCACAGTTTGATTCTCTCCTTCCCCCGTAGCAGCAGCCCCACAGAACCTGGCAGGTGCTGGGGGGTGGGAGATTTCAAATGGAGCTCAAGGGGTAGACTTGAACAAGACTCAGCATTTCTCTTTCTGTGTCATTTTGGCTTAATCCTTCATGCTATGCAAATGTTTGTTTGGGAGAAATCATGAAGTGTGCTCTTTAAAGGGAAAAAAATGTCTCTCACGGGTTTACAGCAATATGGGGGCGCTTGTTAGATATGGCATAGGATCTATAGGAAAAAGTGGAGCTGCAAGGAATGCTTTGAAATTTATTTTACTAATATAATTACATTTCCCATGGATCAGAACAGGGGCAAACAATGCTTTGTATCAATTACTTGGAAAATGTGAATTTGAAAGAGACTAAGGGTTGTTACAGAGGGATCTTTTCTAGTTCTACCATTCCACAAATACAGTGCACCTGTTCCATCTTTTTCTCATTTACAGATTTTTTTTTCCTGCTAAGATGAAAGAAAGCAGTTGGAAGACACAGAAGGGTTACAAGATGCCTGGATCTTCTATAAAATTTCATATTTGAGGCTGAGCAAGTGCAGGATAAAAGCCTCATCTGGAAACATCTGCAGTCTGGAAATGTACACCCATTTACATTGGAGTGAGCCCCATTTAAATGAATGGGACTTGTCTGTTTGTAAAAATGTAGGATTGCAGTGTAAAAATGTTACCTGAACTTTATATGGAGCCCTGATGGCACAGTGATTAAATGTCAGTACTACAGCCAGTATTGCAGCCACAAGGTTGAGTTCTATTCCAGGACTCCAAGGTTGACTCAGCCTTGCATCCTTCCATAGGTTGCCTTCCATAGCTTGTTGGTGGCAATTAGTTTACATGCTGTAAACTGCTTAGAGACTACTTAGTTCAGTATAAAGCAGTATAGAAATTACATACACACACACACACACACACACACACACACACACACACAAATAGACGCTTGCTTCTCAGTCAAAACAGGTCACCGATGATAGTGTCAGTATGTCACTGAGACTCTAACCAATAACATCATGATAAGACACAGCCAATCAGATTTGGTAATGTTGTCACATGTGCAAATAAAGGACATTGATGGCAAGAACTATGGTTGTAGTTGTATGGGTGATCCTAGCCAATCAGAGAGCCTTATTACACTAGACAAATCCTGCTCAGAAACAGAATTTAAAAAGTAGAAAAAAACGCAAATGCAGGAGGTTTTTCAGATGCGTTTGCACCAAACAGCAATGACGCAAAAATAAAGTGAATGGAAAGTGGACAACAATGACACCTTTTTACTTTCAGGAAGTTCTGAGCAGGATTCATCTAGTGTGATAAGGTCCAGAGTTTGTTGTAACAACTGAATACCTATGTAGTCCATTCACAATAACCTCTCAAATTCTTCAAAGGAGAATATAGGTGTTTTTTACTTGAGCCCTATTCTAAACGCTTTCTTTGTAGCTCACTAAGTAATGTACTGAATATCTGTGTTGATCTGGTGACATTTATTTAGTCATGGTTTCGAGATGGGCTCTTTACATTGTTGTGGCTGCCATGCATCACGATCTCACCTATATGATCTTCTAGTGCAGAATGTTTCTGTCACCAGTCGAAGAATTTCCCATTCAGATATTTTCCTGATCATCAATCTATTCTCGTCAATTATCCCTGCTGATTTTAACGATTGTATTATTTTATATTTTGTGTGTGTTTTTGTTCACCAGCTCACTCCATGCATCTGAGGAAGTAGACCAGGTCTACAAAAGCTCTTTTGCAAAGTTAGTCTAAAAGATGCTACAAGATCCCTTTGTTTACTGATATCCCAGACTAACACAGCCATGTCTCTAATTTGACTGAGATTTTAAAAGAACAGCACCCATAAAATTGAAGATGTGTTTATACAAGCATAAAAACAAGCATGCAGGGGAATTATGCATATCATATGCTTCCTAAAGTCAAACCTTTGGGGCTCTCTATTCCAATTCATAGGCAGCCGAGGTTCAAGTAAGATCGCAGAGTGAATAGCTGCCTGGCATAGGAACTGATGCCAAGCAGTGGCAGAACATGATTGATAGCTGGCATCAACTATCCAACAAAGCCAAATATTCCCCCCCCCTTTTAAAGGGGACTCAGAGGGGCTCACAAGGGTTGATTCCAGCCCATAGCATTGAAGAACTTTATTGATTATGGAAAGGTAGAATGATACATAAGGATATTTGTCAAATGGTCAAGTAGACATGAAATAGACCATACAAATAGACCCTACAATGTACAAAATTAGAGGGGAGGAAGGATAAGGGGATTTGCAAATAATTTACTAATTTTTAAAATATAGATGATTGTTTTATAGATGAATGTTGATGATTATATTATATTGATGAATAAAATTAATTAAAATAAAACAAATTGATAGGCTGCCAGCATAAAATTAATAGAAGCCCTTACTTTTTCTCATTATGCTGACTGTGCAATTCTCATGCAATTTGCTCGCTTAAAATATTGTTATGCTATCTTTTTACTCCTACAACAAATTACAATAAGCATGACATAATTCTTTTTAAAGCAGCAAAAGTAATTAATTCACTAAATGGTTTTTAAAATAAGTTAAAATAAGTTACTCTTTCTTAAGAAGACTTTTCTACAACCATCAGGAATCATGGACGGGGGATTCGGTGTCTATAATATGTAGGCGATGATAGCGGCTATTGCCTCTAAAATGGCAGAAGAGTAATAATCCTTGCAGAATTGTGAGCAGTGCCTCCTCATCTTTCTCTGCTAGCTGGTTCCTGAATTATGATCCATTGTACTGCATATCACTCTGCAAATTCACAGATGTAATAAAAAGAACTAGACCATTTCCCTGAGCTGATGGAATGATGGAAGGAGGAACAGAGGGAGGGGGGAAATCCCAGAGAACAATAAAAGGCCATCTTTGAGGGATTTTTTTTCCTTTTCTTCAGCTTTTCTATGATTAACCAACATTTCCCACTGTTTTCTGTTTGTGTACATTGTACACAGAGGCAGCCATAACTTATTCATCATATTTGCCTTTTTGTTAAATCTTTCATATTTATATTGATAGGTTTGTTCACTAGGGTGGTACATGGGGGTAGACTCTATTTATGTATATTCATTAGTATGTTACTAATTAAAAATGTGTTTCATTAAACTTGTTGAAAAAGAAGATAAGAAGGAAATGAGCATGTAAAGAACCCTAAGGCTACGAAACTACTTCCACAGCAGAGTTTTTCTAGCTAATGCAGTGAGTGTGTCAAATACAAGAAACTGATGCTTACTGCACAGTTGAAAACAAACTCTGGATGCTAGATCTGGCAGCTGTATCAGCCTTGTTTTGATTATTCACGGAAAGGAATAAAAAGAAACATTCAGTCTTCCTTTTGCCCCAGGATAGTTTGTTCGTACGTTCCAGTGATGGCATCCCTTCCAAGACCATGCCCTTCAACTGGGAGAAGAGGTGAGATGACAACCTGTGCATCCAACTCTTCCACTTTCCCATCCAGAGCCTCATAATCCCTTATGATCATGCTTTACAGATGGGCCCTATGGGGCGCCGTCGTGATGTGTGCCTTCAGACACCCCTTGCCCCTCGCATGTAACGAGGGCATCAAAATGGTGCTGCCCTGTACACATGGGCGCCGCCATTTTGACGTAATGGACACTTAGCGTTCGCATGTCCCGGCATCATTGTGACGCTGCGAGTGCACCAATGGTGCACTGTGGCATCACAATCACGTGCGAGGGAGCCACGCAGTTTGTCCGCTGTGGCTCCTTCACGCAGCAAACCAGGGCACCGAGAGACCATCCTTTTTGGGCGGTCTGTACCCCGTCGATATTATGAAGGCTATATCTTGTAGTTTCATTGGTTAAACATGGACCAAAAGGAAGGGGTGATGGTCAGTCGGCTTGACAAGTTACATCACAGATTTTTGCCCTAGGGAGACAATTCACCTCCAGAAAATCTTGTCAGGGTCACCATGCATTGAGGTTAAACAGCAATATTATAAATCTATCAAGGCACAACCTGAGTCAAGCGGAGGAGTCTGTTGTCATACAAAATGTGGGCTAGACAAGGTAACTGTTATATGGATTTGTAATTGGTTGACCGGCCGAACTCAAAAGGTGCTCAACAATGGCTCCTTTTCATCCTGGAGAGAAGTGACCAGTGGAGTCCCACAGGTTGGATGGCCATCTGTTGGGGATGCTTTGATTTAGAGTTGCTGCATGGCAGGGGGTTGGACTGGATGGCCCTTGTTGTCTCTTCCAACTCTACGACTCTATGATTCTATGATTGTTTTCATTTTTTTTTCTTGACCATGTAATATGGGCATAGAGCACCTCTACTATTGGCTCAAAATTTCCCTTGATTTCTTGGATCTTGATGAAGAAGTATCTTGCTCTTCCTTTTTTGTTGTTAACTTCTGTTTTCATTGCACTGATTATTGTAGTAGTTATCCTTATCCCTGCACACAAGCCATTGTACATTTCCATTCAGAGTACTGGTCCTATTTCTGTCACCTTTCATTTTTGCTTCTTTTGTGTTCTTGACTGCCTGTAGAGTTTCATCTGTCATCCATTGAGGCTTTTCTTTCTTTTTGACCCAGGCAGTGTCTTTTGGCTTTCCTTTCTATCATTTCACCAGCTTTCCTCCAACAATATGATCGAAAAAGAAATAGTGAAATCCAAATACACTACACTCTCATTGCAGCATCTATCTATCCATCCATTTTCATTCAAGAGTGCTTTTAATTGCATAACCAATTCTCATGTGATCTGAAGTCACCAAAGATATGTGTGAATTAACGTAATGAACATTGTTGCTCAAGGTAGAAAAGTCAATGGCAGACAGAGGGGCACAGACCCTTCCCCTGGTTCACCATGAATCAGAGTAAACAGTCAGTGAGGCTAAGATTTAAGCTTTAAGGCCCCACTGTGCCACTAAAGATAACACTGTATTAAGTCACAGTATTGTTTTGTGCAAGATAACTGATTAGTAAATAATATGGAGTTCTTCCTAAGATGCATGTAAGTCACATGGAGACCCCCACTAGAAGATGAATCTAATTATTCCCTTTCACAGATGACTATTCTGCAAGTGATGAAGCATTTCTCAGCATACTACAGAATTAGTCACATTTGAATGAGAATGTTCTCAATGGATAGTGGAATACTACTTTTCATTCAAATCTAAGATTAATTTTTTATGACTTTTTATCAAAGTTAACCATATTTCTGGAATGGGTAATTTGTGTTTTCATTATTTCCATAGGCTATTTATTCGGTTCTTTGTACTTTGAAATATTAATGATTGCATGTTTGTGTTTATCTTCCATCCTTTATTCAATCCTTCTAAATGTGTGTTCATTTTTAAAGTTCTATTAAGATCATTTAATTATAGCCAGTCTTTCCATATTAGGAAAGAGTAGAGAGGAATCTGAAGAAAAACACTGACACCCTTTACGTAATACTGATGTTATGTGAGAAACTTTGCAAATATACTATGAGTGCATTTTTTGTTATTTTATCATGTAAAAGTAACAAAGATCCACAGTCTTCAGCATCTTCTCAGAGGCTGTTTGACAGTGGAACACACTCCCTTGGGCTGTAGTGGAATCTCCTTCCTTGGAGGTCTTTAAGCAGAGGCTGGATGGCCATCTGTCAAGGATGCTTTGATTGAGATTTCCTGCATGGCAGGGGGTTGGACTGGATGGTCCTTGTGGTCTCTTCCAACTCTATGATTCTATGATTCGTTAATAAATGCATGATAGTCACTAGTGGTGTAGTGAAGTAGGAATGCAGAAAAGCATAGGTCCAAATTGTTTTCACAATACAGCCATGGCATCATCCATCCAATATTAGAGTGGTAAGGACTCTATACCCCAAATTTCATCTGACCTTGGAAGTTAAGCAGGATCAGGCCTGGTTAGTATGGGGGTGGGGATACAAGTTGGATGGGGATACAAGGTGCCCTAGGCCACATTTTAGAGAGAGGAAATGGCAAAACCATCTCTCAGTATTTCTCGTCTATGGAATTCATGGTTTCACCGTAAGCTGATAGATTATTTGAACACACACACACACACACACACACACACACACACACAGATTTAGATTGCTTTTGCCACTTGAAGCTTGATTGGCCGAGGCCTCACACATGATCCATTTGTTAGGTAGGTGAGGTTCAGATGATTACTCATCCAAGATCACTGTGTGTGTGTGTGTGTGTGTGTGTGTGTGTGTGTGTGTTTCTATGGATGTCTATGGATCACCACATCTTCCTGAATCCCCAAACTCTCCTTTGGGGTTTGGCTTGTGAGACTTTCATGATGATACATTAAAATTTACCACTTTTCATACGGTGATCTATGGTGTTATGGATTGTTCAGGGAGAAATGTGTTTCACTTATTAGAGGCAATAAGGTAAGGATCTGAAGTTGAAGGCTTTCATGGCCGGCATCCATAGTTTTTTGTGGGTTTTTCGGGCTATGTGGCCATGTTCTAGAAGAGTTTATTCCTGACATTTCACCAGCATCTGTGGCTGGCATCTTCAGAGAAAGATCTGAAGATGCTGGTGAAATGTCAGGAATAAACTCTTTTATAACATGGCCACATAGCCCGAAAAACCCACAAAAAGCCAAGGTAAGGATCTATTGGGAGAGAGCAGGAAAATGGAATGTTGGAAGTGAGTGGTGACTGAGGAGGTTTTAATAAGGCAAGTGTATGAGAATTAGGATATTATCAGACAAGGGAAATTGGAAGTATAATCCAATGGCAATGCGAATGCAATCATGGGGTTTAACGTTATTACAGGATAGACTACCACACGCAATTTCAGGCAATGGGAAGTCAGTCCAAACACAATCATGGGGTTTCACGTTATTGCGTGAGAGGTGATCACACACAATTTCGGGCAATGGCAAGCTATTTGGGGGCAATGGGAAGTCAGTTCAAATGCAATTCAAATTCACGTAAATTAGCTGAACTAGTGAATTCACGTAAATGCGTTCTGGCCCCACTTTCTTTTCATTTGAAATTAAGAGAAACTCCTCCTGTGTGATAAACTCCTTAGTCAGAGGAATGAAGGGAATATTGTGTCTGAATTAGAGTGATTAGTCTGTCAGATTTGGTTACTGACTGAGTTTTAAGAGTTCTTAGGAAAGGTAGAAAGATCTGAATTACTAAGGAGATGACAGTAAGAGAGAGTGAGAGATGTGTTTTAAATGTATTAAATAATTAATGTGTTGTGTTAAGTTCAAATTCTGTTAACGAAGTATTATACTGTTTTTTATCATATGCTTTTGTCTTTCAAGTACACTATACATTATCATAAACAAAAACCATTTTGAAACTTGACATAACAAACTAAAAGAAAGTTCATGGGAAGGGAAAAAGCCACTGGTGAAATGGAAAACTCTAACAGACAGTAAAGACAATGGAGGATGCAACCTCCTGGATCTAGAACTCTACTACCAAGCAAACTGGTTATCCAAATGGATAAAATTAGACAACAAACTACTAAACTTTGAAGGATTCAATTTTTGTTTTGGTTGGCATGCTTACCTTTGGTATGATATGAAAAAAAAAATACACAAAGGGTTCAAACATCACTTCCTATGGAAAGTCTTAATAAACACCCAGAGAAAGATCAAAAAGAACTTTTACAGTGGAGTACCAGACTTAGTTTTGAGTTAAGATGCCTTCCATGGTAGATGGAGTTCAAAACAAATGAGATATACAAATATTCTGGAAAAAGAACAAAACCAATTTGTAATGAAAGCCTTAAGTAAATAGAAGGACTAGAAATGAATAAACCCCACTGGCTATTATACAAGCAAATGTTGTGGCTGAAGTGAATTCTGAACAGAATACAGGGATCACCCATCAGCCTTGGAAATATCCTAATCAGAGAGGACTCAGTTGAATTATAAATTTTCCTAAAACACAATATTTATTAATACTATCAATATGAATAAGAATGATGGTTATGATAATATCTATTAATTATATATGGTAGATCTACCAGCATGAGGGCAGCAAACAGAACCTTCATTTTACTGCTGATCCTTGCCCAGCTGTTCTGAGCTGAATGGGAGCTTTCTTTGTTGCTGAACCTTTTAGACCTTTCGCAGTTGAAGAGCTCCCATTCAACTCAGAGTAACTGTGGGACGAACACTGGAAAAATCACATATACATTTGCCATTCCATGGCAGCAGATCCACTGGTCACCCCACTATTAATCCAGTGCCAGATATCCAGTTCACTATGGCTGGTTTTATGAATAAATATGAATTGCTTATTTCATTTGCAACAGACACCAGCTAAGCCTTACACCCTAAGAACCTGCTGATACCTCTAAATCTAGCTCTAGTGCTTTGCATATCATCAGATTACTTAGTAACAAGAATTTTAATAGAAACTTGCCTCTGGGTTCTGCAGATAGTAACAAAATTCTCCTTGCCACATAATAGAATCACAGAATCATAGAATTTGAAGAGACCGCAATGGCTGTCCAGTACAACCCCATTCTGCTATGCAGGAACTCACAATCAAAGCATCCCCAATAGATGGCCATCCAGCCTCTGTTTAAAGTTCTCCAAAGGAGGAGACTCCACTACATTCTGAGGTAGTGTGTTTCACTATCACTTACTGTTAGGATGTTCCTCCTAATGTTGACATGAAATCTCTTGTCCTTTAGCTTGCATCCATTGTTGTACAACCTAGTATCTGGAGCAGCAGAAAATAAACTTGTCCCAGTCTCAATATGACACCCCTTAATAGGGTATATCACCTCTTAACTGTCTCTTCTCCAGGCTAAACATACCCAACTCCTTAATACACTCCCTGTGGGGCATGGTTTCCAGACCCTTCATCATTTTGGTTGCCTTTCTCTGGACACACTCCAGCTTGTCAACATCCTTTTTGAATTGTGGTGCCCAGAACTGGACACAGTATTCCAGGTGAGGCTTGACCAAGGCAGAATAGAGTGTCACTATTACTTTCTTTGATCTAGACACTATACTTCTATTAATTCAGCCTAGAATCGTATTGGCCTTTTTAGCTGCCACCTCACACTGTTGACATACTTCTGGACTATTGGTCACTTTTCTCCAAGATGAAGAGGAGCCATTGCTGAGACTGTGTCATATTGAGGCTTGGGCAAGTTTGTTTTCTGCTGCTCCAGAGAATACAACCGAGAACAATGGATGCAAGCTACAGGAAAAGAGATTCTACCTAAACCTTAGGGGGTACTTCCTGACAGTAAGATTTGTTTGACAGTGGAACACACTTCCTCAGAGTGCAGTGAAGTCTCATTCTTTGGAGGTCTTTAAACTGAGGTTGGATGGCCATCTGTCTGGGGTGGTTTCATTGTGAGTTCCTGCATGGCAGTGGGTTGGATTGGTTGGCCCTTGAGGTATTTCCCAACTCTATGATTCTATGTATTGGGGGGAAATATTTCTCTATTCATATCCAAAATATTCATGGCCATGGCACTTCAGCTGACTCAACTGGCATCAGATGTTTCCTACCACTTTGTTATCGGCTTGAGTGAAAGCACCTGTATGGCTTCATGTCGCATACTTAACAGCAAAAATGATCACTTGCTATTCATTTCCTGGACGACGAGATACTGTTATTCTCCACTTGGTGGAACAAAGTTAAGTGTTTTGCAAAGCATTTCATTTGGTAGCATTGTTTGTACATGTGGAGCTGAAGTACTTCCCGCTCCCACTTCAGATAGCTTGATCCTTTCTGCAGAACACCTAGTATCAAGTACTTCATACAGAGGAAGTCTTTCTACTTACTTTTAGTTAATGGCAGCTGAATGTAGTGTATTGTGATGGATCAGTTCTCCCCTCCACACATACTTGCCTTTGTTGACATCTCACTATAATCACATCACAACAGTGGACAGAGAAATTGATTTATCAGTATCTGTCAAAGCCCTTCATTGCAAACAAAAGAGGATGAATGCTTAACTGTATACCTTAAAATAGGCTATACAGTTTAAATTGTGAGAGGGTTGCCCTGATTTGGAAAGCTGGCCACACTGTGGATTTACCAACACCTTTCATGGTCTCATTTCTTAAGTTAAAATGAGTTTGGTATTTGAGACTTTGCTCAGTTATTGCTCAGAGAAAGAGAGAAAAAGAGGGGTATCTGTTTTCAGAGAAATATCTCCTAAGTCATAATGTTGGAACATGTGGGCTGACGCACATGAAGTCAATTTAATTAATTAATTATATTATATTTGGAAATGGTGCTATGCTTTTATCTTTTTTTTTGGTTTTATTTTAAACTAGCTGTAACCGGCCATGCATTGCTGTGGCTCAGTCTGGTTAAATGGAAAAGAAAGAAAAGAGAAAGTGCATGTTTCTAAAATAGCTCATTCACTCAACCATTGTGATTCTTATAATTGGTTTGAATATTGGGAAAATAGTGAAAAATAAGAAAAACAGTTAAAAAATGAAATAAAAAACAATGAAGAAATAAAAAATAAAGTATACTCCCGAAATGAATGCTATGGTAAATGACACAGCCCAATTGCAACTCAATGTCACACGAAATAATTAAATCAAAATGAAAATAAATCAAAATCTATAAAAATTCAATTTAACAATGCAGTCAGAAGCATTGAAATGGAATCGTAAAATTTGAAATTTGGAAATCGTAAACAGATCGTAAATTGGAAACATTGAAATGGAATTGTAAAATATTTAGTATAGCGTGTGTTGCTATTATGTCCAACAGATGGCGCTGTTTTTTAAAAACCACATATTTTTACCTGTCACAGGTGTGACATCTATATAATAGTAGGTATATAAAAACATAGTAGGTATATAAAAACATGTGTGTATTTGAATGGAACACTATGTCAAAATTTCAAAACAATCGGTGAAGAATTTTAGGAGATTTAAGATTTTGAACAAACAAACATTTACATTTTTATTTATATAAAAGAAAGATGTCTTCTGTACATTTTTAACTATTTCCTTTTCAAATATAATTGTTTAATTGTTTTTTTTAACTTTTGTAAAATAAGATTTTAGCTGAATTTTATTTTAAACTATTGTAAGCCACTTTGGTTCCCATGTTAGGAGAAAGGCATGGCATAAAAACAAGCAAGCAAACAAACGTTCCATTCTCTCTTGGAAGTTGCAGATTTGCTTCACTTGGATTGTACTGGCATAGTGTTCACATGCACAGGCTATTGATCCATGAGTTGAAATATGCAAAGTTATTTTAATAATGCCCAAAGGAAACTGTCTGTTTACTGACATTATTTCTGGGGGCCTTTTCAGAATAATAATCTTCCCAAGGTGGTTCTCCAAATATATGCATATACATCAATCTGAAGGCTGCAGGATACCAATGGGGCTTTAGGGCTTCAAGGTTGTCCAGAAATGGGCCATTAGGGCTCTTTTCAAGATCAGTAAAGATGAGTCTTGGTGTACCCCATTTGGCACAGCATTCCAACAAGGGGCAAGAGCCAAAGTGCCTACATGTCTGCCAGTATAGTTGTTCTCCAAGGTGGGCATCTGCTTTTGGGCAGGTAAGCTGATATGGATGTAGGTACATTTTCTCCCATTCAAATAAAGGAAGGTTCAAAGTACTAAATTTTAGCTAAATATCTTCTATATGTATTAGAAAACACTTTTATGTGATTTGAACTTCTTTTGTTCCCATAGAAAACCCAGGAGGAGCTTAGGGGGAGCCCCTAGTAGTCTCTGCACAGAAACTAAGTCCACACCTCCTTTGCATGAAACTGGTGCTGCCAGTCACGCTTGTATGCCACCACTCACCTCACGTTCTTAAGCGTCTGTCAGAAAAGCCAAACCATATTACACACAGATTGTGATCCTAACCAGGGAGATTAATTGCAGCTTTGATGCAGGCGAATCAGTAAGACACACAGCCTAGTCTATTAACCCTCTAAGCTCCACATTAGCAACACATTTGTGATCTTTGCATTTGTGCTTAGCATCTCTTGACCTCTCCTGCCAACATTGTAAAGCACTCTTGGATTTTTTATTCTGTTGTAGTGATGCTGTTTTGATGGCTGATAGATGTGCATTGAACTAATACAGGCCAGAAATGCGGTTATAAAAGGAAAAGATAGTTCCCTGGATTATGATTCTATTGGTTCTGTCTCCTAACCCTCTGGAGCTACATTAGCAATCCAGTCCTAGTAGGTTAACCAATGCCACTTTATTTATTTTTAATTTATACAAATAGCTTTGAGCAATTTGTGTGAGGGACATAAATGCCACTGGCAAAGAACAGAATAATATTAAATGGAGTAGCAATAGTAAGATGGCTATTTTACATCCTGTTATAATTCACCCACTGGATGAATAGAATGAACAGAAGGAAGACATTATAACTGGACAACCTAGTTGAGAAGGAGGAAAGGACGCAATGCCAGAAATCTGTTGATGATGTTCTGTAGGAGTCTGTGGAGCTGGAAGAGGCCAAGAAGTCAGTACACCCCCCATCCCTCAGTGAACATAGAAGGGTCAGGCACATCAAGCTCAGATCAAATACCAAATGCTAAACTCATTAGGCACTGATCAGACTCAGGCGGCCTCGAAGGAACTGCCCATAAATATCTCAGCTGTGTTCTTCCAGCCTTAGTGCCGACAAGTGACTCATCTGCTGGCACTACTCTCTAGGTTTTTTGTTTTTGTTTTTGTCTTGCCTTGACCTTAGACTATATTTGGATTTCTCTGATGTTCTCCTGTTGTCAAGTGTACTTGGACATCTGGACTGGCTATGACAAATCTTCTGAATCTCTTTGCATCCTCCTCAGATAATTTGTGACTGGACTGGACTGACCATTCCACATTGCCTACTAGCTTGCTTGGGCACTTATTGATGTTTTCAGGACAGATCCTATAATGTAGGAAATTTGATTACTCTTATAATTGTTCCAGCTTGTAAAATAGGTTCAAACTTTGACAATGACTATAAATTTACTCAGCCCCTTTCAAAATCCTGCTTGCCACTGTGACCTTCTTTCTTCATGACTTCCACAGAATGTGATGAAAGAGTGCCCTATATTTTGCCTTTTATTGGCTTTAAATTTACTGCCTAGTTTCACTGAATAAATATCTGATTCTGAATTATGGGAATAGCGATCCGAGAGAGATGAAGGAAAAGGTGGATCAGTCCAACCTGTAGATAAGTTAAACAGTGGTGTTAGAATTACTTGCTAGTGTTCTCATTTTTATGAGAACATGAGATTTGGGTTGACTGGTGAGATTGCTTCTTAACAGAACCATGGAAACTGTCTCCTGGCTCCTGCCTAGAAACCTGAACCAGATGAACCTGTTGTGACCGTCTTCAGAAGCCCTGCTCCAGGGTCACTCACATTCAGAGTTCATGTATGTGGCAGCTAGTGACATGTCCTTTTCCACTCCGGGGATAGAAAATGAAAATACTTGTATTCTAATTGTATTTCACCCTTTTCTGACAAATCATATGCTTTCCATGTGTCAAGCCAACTTCACTTTTAAGTGCAAATGAGGCATGCAAGAATTCCAAACCATATGCCTTTATCCGTTTTAATGTTATATTTCCAAATAATTATTTTTATTAATGTACAATGAATGAGCAGGCACACATGCAAATACACCCGGGTCTTCCAGCTTCAAGTAAGGTGATGATGTGAATAAACAAATACATGTAGCTGTCAGACCTCATACTTATTAATTAATTAAGCTTTGTCTTCTTTCCTGCCTTGTTTCATACTAGTGGATGCTGGGATATGTCATGATTATTTATCATGTTGTTTGTTAACTGCCCTCAAGTCAACTTCAAATCATGGCAACCCTGTGGATGAGACATTTCCAAGACTGCCTATCCTCAACTGTTCATCTTTATTACGGTCATAGACCAGCACAGGTAAAAAGGGAATACAAAATAAAAACACAATTTGAATATTTTAAATGTCCTTTCAAAATCCAGTGTGATAGGGGAAGATTAGTATTAGCCTAGAGCAGAAGTCATTGTCTTTTAACCACAGCTCTACAAAATCTGACAATATTATACGTTATATTAGGGTTGGTGTCCGAAAGCAACAAAGAGCTGTAAAAATTGACTGGTGTATCCTTGATGTTTATACAATAAAGGCGAAATAAAGCTGAGCCAGATGTCCCTGTAGTATGAGCACTGGAGTAATACATGCTCTGTTGTCTCTATTTGTCCAGAGTCAGAGGGGCATAATCTGTCTGAGAAGGGGATCTCCAGGGACAGCTGAGAGAAGGGCATGGCATTGTACCAAAGTAAAGGCTCTCTGATGTTTTGGTGCTTCGAGTTTTGTTAAGTATTCCATAGTTGATGCCACGTATCTGATGGAGTTATTTACAATAAAAGTTGGGGTGCTAGCTAGATTCTCTATCATATTGTTTGTGAACTGCCCTTGAGTTGACTTCAAATCATGGCGACCCTGTGAATGAGACATCTCCAAGACTCCCTGTCCTCAACTGTTCTGCTCAGGTCCTGCATTTAGACCTGTAGCCTCTCTGATTGAGTCTATCCATCTGGCGTATGGTTCTTCTTTCTGCTACCTTCCACCCTCCATAGCATTATTGTCTTTTCTAATCAATCAAGTCTCCTCGTGATGTGGCCAAAGTACTACAACCTCAGTTACGTCATCTTTGCTTTCAAGAAGAATTCAGGCTTGATCTGTTCAAGGACCCATTTGTTTGTCTTTTGGGCCATCCATGATATCCTCAGCACTCTGCTCCAGTGCCACATCTCAAATGAGTTGATTTTTTTTTCCTATCCACTTTCTTCACTGTCCAACTCTCACATTGGTACATGGTAATGGGGAATATAATGTCTTGGACAATTCTAATTTTAGTGCTCAGCTGAGATATTTTTACACTTTAGGGTCTTATCTAGTTCTTTCATAGATGCCCTTTTCATTCCTAGACTTCTTCTGATTTTTAGACTGCAGTCTCCTATCTGAACAATATTTGATCCAAGGTATGGAAAACTATTTTGATTTCATCATTGTCTAGATTAAATTTGTGTAGTTCCTCCATTGCCATTATTTTTGTTTTCTTAATGCTCAGCAGTAAGCCTATCTTTGCACTTTCTTCTTTAACTTTCCTTAGTAATTATGCCAAGTGCATGATGTTTTCTGCTAGTATTATGTCTTAGATTGTTGATGTTCCTTCCTCCTATCTTCACCTCTTCTTCTGAGTCTAAACCTGTTGTTCATATTATATTTTCTGCATACAAGTTAAACAAATACAGTGATAAAATCCACCCTTGCCTTACTCTTTTGCCAGTTTGGAACCATTCTGTTTTTCCATACTCTGTTCTAACAGTAGCCTCTTGTCCTAAGTATAGATTTCTCATAAGGGCTATCAAATGTAGTTGTACCCCCATTTCTTTAAAAGCATCCTATAGCATTTCATGATCTATGCAGACAAAGGCTTTGCTATAGTCTATAAAACACATGCTGATTTTCTTCTGGAATTCTTCTGTATAAAATTTATTTGTGGCTATGTTTAAGTTTAATAAAAATGATTTTACCAAAAAAAATTAATTGCAAATTCATTCTTTCATTCCAAATTAGAAAAAAAAGTTTTTGCATTTATGAATGTGCATAAAAGTGCACATGAACTAGAAATAGATTATTTTATTTATGTTATGATACATTTCTTTATATATGTATAATATTATGTATACCATTTTATGTATACCATTTTATGTATACATGTATAATAAAATGTATACCATTTTATATTGCAAGTTCTTCAAGAATTTAATGTTCATATTTAAATGAACTGTGACAGCTTATGATATAAACACAAAAGTTATACAGAGAGAGAGAGGGAGAGAGAGTCAGATGTAGGTATATGAATAGCATTTCAAACATAATGTAAAACAATTTCATATTTGAAAAAATTCAACAATCAGTACAAGAAAAAGAGCAGTGAAAATAATTATTGTGGAGGGAATGCCTGCAGGCAGTGAGACTTTATTAACTGAACCACTCACTTCCATTAAAAGAAATTTGGCTACCAAGTGAATCTATCTCCCCTTGTTTCTTTTTCTTATTACCTGGCATGGTAAGGGTTACATTTTGGTCAGGAGGCTGACATAGCTGTGTGAGCAGAAGCCACTCTGCGTGCCCGCACTGCAATGTGTATCTATAAGATCAGGTTGTAAGTGATTTTGGCATTACTGGAACCGATTGTTCATCTGCTTAACCTTCCACTTTCCTAAAAGAACTCCCATGGCCAGCAGCCGTCCCACCGCAGGCTGTGAGCTGTCAAATCGTATCAGCTAAATGGGGTTAAATCTGGTCAGAAGTGGAAAAGAAGATGCCCAAGGAATGCCTACAATAAATGTAAGAAACATGTGAATATTGCTGAGTGCTTTCAAGCGATGCAAAGGAAAAATGATTATGTGCAGTCTTTGGCCTGTAGTTGTAGATTGAAAGCATCTATTTATGTAAAGGTGCAGCTGGCTGGATCTTGGCAGGTGATATTTAGAACACACACACACATCTCTGGAAGCTGGATTAAGCCAAAAATCATTTTTTCCTTTTTCATAGATGTCATAAAATTTCCTTCTATTTTTGGCCATATTCAGGTTTCAAACTGAAATAGTGTAAATGAGTAAGGATTGCTGCTTGATATTCCTGCTTCATCAGCAGATGAAGAAGAGTGGGTAGCCATGTGATGTAGTGTTATGAATGTTGGCATAGGATTTTGGAAGAAGAGGGTTCAAATCCCACTCTGACACGGAAACCCATTTGGGCAAGTTATATTCTCTCAGTCCTATAGGAAGGCAGTGACCAACCTAACGTAACTTGGAGTCAATTTGAAGGCACATAACAACAAATTCTTACAATACCATTCTTCTATCTCTACCTCTGTCTCCATCTCTATAGCTATCTATCTATCCATCTATCCAACAATAAAATATTCAGTATTGTTGAGAGTGTGCAGAAAGAAAATAAATATTTTCATTCTATTCAGGAAAAAATAATTAAGCTAACCAATTTTTTTCTAGTTTATGGGGGTGAATAATGAAAACACTGAAAGGATGGGAAGCATCACTCTCTTTGCTGTGCAACAAGACCAGACCCATTTGGTTCCTTTTTACCCTGAAGTGTCTCTATTTTGCCTAGGCTCACAAGAATTACTATGCCAGTTTATGAGTTTGTGCCAGGAATTACTTGGTTTCTTCTTCTGTCCACACCCTTTTCTTTTGTGCCATGTCTTTTAGATAGCAAAGCTAAGGACAAGGAATTCTCTCTTTTTACTGATCTTCTGTAAACCCACACTGGGAGCCATTCTGACTAAATTGTTTGTTACATATCTTTTAGGTAAATAATACACAATACTTAATAAATAAGAGAGGAGGGCTTTGATGTTTACACCAAAAATTGGGTTGGATCCACAGTTATGCCCATTATTTCTCCAATTAGCAATTCATAGCACACAAAATTGCCATTTCTCCAGATATTTTTTTGGGGAGAGCCTCTCAAATTTCCTTATCCATATTCATCTCATAAAGAGGCCATCTTAACAGTGCCCATGTTTGAGTAAATAACTTGAGAAAAACAGGTCCTTCAGCAGAATGTCAGAGCCCCTGAGCCAGAAACCAAAGCAACAGTTAGACCAAAAAGTTATTATGGGGAGGGAGGATGGCTGCACTTTGTTTTTTATTTGTGCTAAATGGGCCAATCTTTGACAGCCTGTTTCCACCAAAGATTAAAGATTTAGAAAGAAGCAGACTTCCCTTCCTTATCTCATTCATCTCAGACCTAAGCTAGTTTGTGGTGAAAGCAAATTTCTCAAAATGCTTTTGCTTTCCATGAAAGTTTGGCTTTTCAGTGCAGGCATACATCTGCTGTCATTTTAACAAGAGTTTCTGCAATTACTTTTGCGTTATCTAACAGCTGTTCTTTCTCTACGATTTCTTTAAGCTCCATATTCTGGTTGTCTCCTCATAAGTTATATCAGTGTCTTTCTGAATGCACACTTTTAAAAATGAATTTTAGTTGGAGAACTCTATCAATCATATTGTCAAAGCAGTTTTGTCATGTCTTCTCCCTTGCCTTAGCCATCTGCAGAAACATTTAAAGATCAGTTTATTTGTAGATGCTGATTTAACCTTTAATGCTTCCCCACGTGGATGTAATATAATTGTCTGTAATGGGGCCTTTAATTAGGAGACTACTGAATGCATTTCAGTGGCTGTTGGGTTAAGTATAATGGTCTACTCCCTCCTGAAACAAAGACACAGTTTATGCTAAATTGTATTGATCAAGATGGCATTCAAAGCTATAACAATCTTGATTTCAAAGATTCTGATTCTGACATTTACATTTCTCCTGACCTTTTCCTTTCAACTCTCCTCTCCTCTCCATCCTTCCTTCCTCCCTCTTTACTAAACATTACCTCCTTCCATGTTATCCCAGATGAGATTTCTCTGCAGGAACAAAATGAGTAGGAGGACAAAGAGGAAAAGCAAGCCAATTTTAATGGAGCAATACAAGAAAAGTTGACTAATTAAAGAGTATACTTAAGATATTGGGAACATTCAGAATCACCTTCAGTATTTGTTTGGTATGCCCACAGAACCACTTCCAGGTGTGTAAATTGAAAGTGCAAGGGACTCTCTTCTTCCTACAATTGAATCACTTTTCCACCGTGTCACTGTGAATCCTTTTAAATATTTTCCAGGGTGATCAAGAAACAGAGAGGGACTTGTTCCTTCACATGCTGCTGTGTGGTAAGTGGATAAATAGGGGGGAAACCTTCCTTCCTTCCTTCCTTCCTTCCTTCCTTCCTTCCTTCCTTCCTTCCTT
>NC_056528.1:41586069-41620059 GCF_019175285.1 Sceloporus undulatus | reverse complement strand
TATTAAAATGCTCTCTCTTCACTTCATTTCTCAGATGCCTCTGGACACAGCAACCTAGTAATCTCCCCAGTCATTGTCTGCCCACAGATGACAAGGCAGGAGGATTGGGGGAATTATGGAAGTATAATAAACTATCTTTCCATCCAATATTGTTTTGTGTAGCTTTAAATCAGTGGTTCCTAACCTTTGGCCTTCCAGACATTTGGGACTTCAGCTCCCAGAATTGGCCATACTAGAGGAGGCTTTGGGGAGCTGAAGTGAAAAACAATTGAAGGGTCAAAGGCTGAAAAACCTTGTTTAAATTGAATAACTATAGACTTTCTTTGACACTGATGATATCATTCTGTAAACAAACATACCTGACCATATGCTAGAGTCAACAAGCCACAGCTCATAGCTTACATGCTAGGATGTGATGCTTAACAATATGATACTGTAAGGAAGAACATTGGTGGGGGTAGGAAATTTGACCTTCTTCTGAAAGGACAGAATAGGTAGTCATTAAGAGCATAAGAAAGTTTCAGGTGAAACAAAGCCTCTCAGCTTTTAGAACCACAGCTAAGGACCAGATCAGACTGACAAAATCCATCACCTTCCTGGTGGCTTGGGGGCATGGTGAACACATGACACACATCCCCAAGCTGGCAGGAAACTGCTGTGAAGCCACCTGGCCATTTATATGGCAGCAGCTTTTTGGTGCTCTGGTGGCATGGAGTTTAGACGCTATACACAGCAGGAGCACCCAAAAGCCATGACAGTGGAGGAAAAGGCACCATTTTTCTGGTTGCACCAGAAAAAAGCCAGATCAGAGCCATGGCATGCAGTTGTGGTTGCCCTGATCCTGTGCTTAAAGAGGAGGCATCACACCGCCCCTTTGGGCCACTCTGTTTTGGCCTTAAATTATGCTGATTTTTTTTTAATTGACAGTTTCAGCCTAGTTATGGTGGGCAGAAAAATCTCCCCACTTTTCCACTACAGAAGGAGCAAAAGGTTAGAGCTATGAGGGTAATAGAAGAGGACACTATGATAAGTGTCCAGGAAAGTGTCCAAATGGCTGATAAGACCAGCTCAGTTCCCAAACAAACAGTGCAAAGCAAGTCCAGAAGCACAAGATGTATTACATATATTTGGAGAACCACCTTGGGAAGATTATTATTCTGAAAAGGCCCCCAGAAATAATGTATTACCAAGAGGATTTGTTCAGGATATCAGATAGGAAGTCGGATAAGACAGTCCAAGGTCAAGGGTTCCAGAGAGTCAAGACTGGTCAGCAGTCCAAGAAGCAAGGTTTCAGTCCAAAGAACAATGGGAGCCAGAGTACTTTCCCCCGGAAAGTCAGATAATCTCTGACAACTAGACAAACATTCTACATCTGCTTATATGGGCAGGCTGCAGGCATTCAGGTGCGTCTGATTGCCAGTGCATTTCTGATAAAGCCTCCGTGACCTTCGAAGGCACTCCCTTTTGGCTCCACACTGACTGAAGGTAGGCACACTTCTTTGATCTTCCTCCATGTCCAAAGACTCTGCCACAGGCAGACTGCTGAACCTCCTGAGAGGCCACAGACTCTGCTGGAGCAGAGCTAGGGCTGGACTCAGGCTCCACACCTGCAGGCTCAGATCCCAGAGGCTCTGGTTCATCCTCTGAGTCCTCCTCCAGGCTGGGCATAATAATAAGCAGGGCTAGTCTACAGTATTTTGCTATCTAAGGTGAGGAATAAAGTGGCATGTCATCAGCAATTCACAAGCAGAGACTGACTGGATTTGCAGCCAGGCCACATTGGCATAATCTATCATGTCTGATGCAGAAAATTGGGGCCTAGGGCAGGTAGTGTGGAACACACACTTTTTTTCTCAGAGGAATATAGTTTAGAACCTTAATGCTCTCCCTAGCAACTACCCTTCTGAGGCAATTGCTTCACTCTTCATAATGATAGCTGTGGTCATAACCTATATAGTTGCAGCCCCAGTCTCCGTAGCTTGGCAAACAAGGTCAGCTAATAGGGGTTTTGCAAGAGACAGCAGAAAGTGAGCTTGCGTCCATGTCATTAGACCTCCCCAGTCCCAGAGGGTCTTTTGGGAAAGTTTTTTGGATCAAGCGTGAGGGTCAGTAGGGGCTAGGCTGTTTGGTTTGTTGGACCCTAGCGGAGGCTTGCTTATGTATGTATTAGTGTCTATTATTGTAGTTTGGTGACTTTGGATCTGTTGGGCCAAGGCTGATTTTTGTGTGTAAGCTGAGCAGAGGTGTGCTCATCATTCTATTCATTGTAGTTTCAGGTCACATTCCAAAGCACCTTGTCTCAGGGAGGCAGGGCTTTTGCTCAGAGGAAGTGAGGCAGTGCTAGCAGACATTAGCTCTCTATACAGCTTAATCCCCAACCCCTGGAGCTCAGCAAAGAGAAATCAAGGGTTGCAGACTTACTCACAAAGCACCTCTGTTTTCACAAGTTAGAATACCAAAATGGAAAACTATTGTCAGATTAAAGCTATTGCCTTTAGGCAGAGTGGACATCACAGAAAAGCATCCCAAATTCCCTGAATGAACACAGAGAACCCTGTTAGATACTTTCCACAGCAGACACTTTTCCTCTGAATGTTGTGGTTACTATTCTCTACAGGCAGAACCTTCTCGGCATTTTCCAACAAATGATCACAGGGAGGGTTTTCATTTCCTCCCTGAAATCTTGAATCATTGTTCTCCTTTCAAGTAATTTCCAGCTGAACGGCAGCCCTAAGGAGAATCTATCAAAGTTTTTTCTAGGCAAGAATTGTTTAGATGGGGTTTTGCCTTTGCCTTCTTCTGAGGCTGAGAGAACATGACTTGCCCAAGGTCACTAAGTGGGTGTCCATGGCTGTGCAGGTTTTTGAACTCTGGTCTCCAGAGTCATAGCCCAATGCACAAACCACCACACCATACTGGCTGTATAAACTTTAGGTGTATTTGATGCCAATTTCTATTTTATGTTACTTTGTCAATTTTACCACATGGTAAACATTGGCTCTTTTTTTTTCTTTTGTTCTAGTCTATGTGGGGGTTTTTAACAAAGATTTTTTTTAAAAAAAGAGGCACTAAATTGCAGTGAAGAGGGAAACACACATACATACACACATTTCTGTGTAGAAAGCAAACAGCTCCCAAGAAGGATTTTATGTAGTTCTTTCTGTATCCACTATGTAATATACTCAACTGGGATCAATGGGCATAATTTAAGAAAGCTCTTTATGGCTGGCAGTGAAATGTAGAGTTTAGTCATGATTTGGTATTAGCAGCTGACATTTGCTCTAACGCTGCTGAAGTAAAGCATTCCCTGATGGGGTCTTAGACTGGTTTAACTGTCACAGCATCTCCCAAGGAACTCTGAGAATAATATTTTTGTGAAGGTGCAGAAGCTTCTCTGTTGGAAAGCCTTCATCTCCTTACATAGACTACAGATTCTCAGAAAATCCTGCAAATAACTGTGAGGATTAAAACAGGATTATGTCTGTAGTAAAGACCTGCTTTTTAGGCTATCAGTGAAGGTATATTTCTAAGGCAGTCAGATCCTAAGTCTGTCTTTAATTCCAAAGTTCAGACTGGGACCACTCCTTTTCCTTTCTTCCTGTATTTGCTTATTGTCCGAGTTGCCCCTCAGGGCTCCCTCTCTCGTGTTATAGTTGGGCCTGCTTAGCAATGCTATAGCCATGTAGGGAGCTTAGATACAGCAGGAGGGGGCAGGCAACTGCAAGTAGTTTCTGTGCGTGAAACAAGGTCATATAGTATCTGGGTTTACATGGGAATGGAATGTGAAAAGGAGGGGGCAGATGGATCTGTAGTGAATATAGAAGTGTGGATGGAGGGTGGGAAACATGGAGAGACCTTGTAGTTTGTGGTTTCCCATACAGCAGCCCATGCAATTTTCTTGAGGTTGAACTGGCTCAAAATTCATAACCACCACATTGACTGAGCTTTGGAGAAGGTAAATTTGTGAGCCAAGGGTGTCAAACGCATAGGATGTCTTTAACTGGGAAGCCCTGGCAGGGAGAACCAGGGCTTGGCCCTGACTCAGATGTAGTCACTGTGGGCACTGTAGCTAAATTCCCTAGGCTAAAGGCTGTTGCTGGGTATGTATGGTGGTATCAATGCCAGCCTCAGTTGGGGAGACCATTGGTACCACAAAACAGGTTAAGCTGAACTTTAAGAAACTGTTCAATCTGCTTGATGTGGAATAACTGCCATTAAAGCACCCAAAGAATAAAGACTTAGGAGAGAATTCTAACATTACACCCAGCTTAACTATGAAAATCTTACAGCCCACACCTGGTCAAACTGTTGCCGTTAGTGACCCTCCAAACATTGGCATGCCAGATGGGAGTAGCGAAGCTGACAATCAAGATCCCTGGGACAACACCTCAAAATTGATCTGCAGAAATGGAAGATGAAGTTGCATCAGGAAAGTCATAAATTGCTACCCCACCCGGACAACAATGGATGCAGATCATGGAATTTGATATTAATTAAAAATAAGCTTGCCATTAGCAACTATCCTAAACTGCAGGGCTTCCTAGCTCAATCTGTACGAAGGGAACATTTATCTCAAGTGGTAAAATCTATAACTAATGGGTTCCTCCCCCCCCCCTCCGAAATTTTACAGGTGGAGTATCATCCATACAACCACAATCAAGTCCTAGCTATTGTATAATTTAATAATGAAGAGTCCACAAAGGAACTGTACTCTTAGAGGTGATTTTTTACAAAAAGGCAGGTCAATCTCCCTTTATTTTTTAAAATGATGTGCCTCTCACACCAGTAGTTAATCAGAAATTAGTAGTTAAATCAGAGAAGGGCCTCATTGAATTATCAGAACCCAAGTTGAAAATATTTCAACCCCCCTCTACTAAAGATTCCCAAAAGGTGTCCCATGTGGAAATATTACCATCAAATGCCTTCAATGAAATGCCCACAGAGGAAGAAGAGGCACTTCTGAAATCTTTCCAGTTCTTGCCCCTATCCCTGCAATCTGAGATTATAGACAGACTCTTATCCCTTAGCAGAACACTATTAAACCTCTGGGGAAAGGGAACTTTGGGTGAAACCAAGATATTAAATATGCAGGTGACTCCCTCAATAGGGGTTCCCATTGAAGACAGAGGAATGGATGGTCCCCTACTGGGACATGAGATAAAACACAACATCATAACTTTGGATAACCCAAGTCATAGCAATAATAAGGGGGTCGAGGAAATAAATGCAGTATCAGTTGTGTCCAAAAGTAGGGGAGCAAGACAAAATGGTGCTGTTTTCTATGATGTAAGAGGTAGTCTTGATCAGATCAAAGTATTGGACTGACACAAGGAAAGCAATGTGTCATTACTAGTAACTGACTCTGTAAACCCATTGGTCCCCTCTTATGCTACTTCAGATTCTAGTAATGTTAAACCCACTGCCCCAGATAAATCACAGCTTAGCTATCTATCTTGGAACATTGTGGGATGGAAGCTTAAATCAAGAGATCCTGAGTGCATAGACTACCTACGGAAATTTGATATTATTTTGGTTCAGGAGACGTGGTGCACAACTCATCTTGACTTTAATGGCTACAGTGTTACTAAAGAACCCACTACAATGCCCACCGGTAAAGGGAGACCAAGAGCAGGACTAGCTATTTTGATTGCTACTTCCCTTAAGGCCTATAATACCACTTTACCGAAGTGTGGCCAGATCGCCATTGCAAGTTTAGTTGATTTTGGATTTATGAGCTTAATAGTTGTTAATGTTTATATCCCTTCCACTAGCAAGTGAGAAAAGCTAAAACACATATGGGAAACTCTAGAAGAATACTTAATAAACCTAGAAGCTCTGTCATCCAAGGCACATTTAATTGTGATGGGTGATTTTAATGCCAGAATTGGAGCTAACAATGAGGCACTTTTCTCTTCTCGCTCCTGGCATCTAAAGGTGACCAAGGGTCATATATTAAACATTAGGAGACACCCAAAAGAGATTGGGATCAACTATGCAGGGATAAATCTCTTTCAAATGGTGGAGTGCCTATTTCTGAATATTAAATGGAGATCCTAAGTTTGAACAGCTTGGAGAATTTACATATATATCTTGAAAATGAAGCAGCACAATAGATTATGCTATAGTTTCCAACTCTTTGTATAAACAAATAATTAAATTCTCCTTAGCAGATATACTTGAGTGATCAACTCCCTCTATTTCTTTCTGTAAGTGTTCCCAATGAAGTTTTCCTCAGCCCCCAAAAATGCCTTGATAACACACAAATCGACACTAGGCAGAGGAGACTGAGATGGTCAGATAACACTAGTAATAAAATTGAATCGCTCCTAAATTCCCTACTATGTAGTATCCTTAAAAGCTTGATCACAGATACCCAAGATGCACAGGTGGCCATTGCAAACTTCTTGAGCCTCTTGGAATTGCTGGCCAAAAGTATGAGGGAGACTCAAAATTGTGCCCAGAGGGAAAAGAATAAGGATACTGCCACAGGCTTAGATAGAGAATGTTTAACCCTCAAAGACAAAATGAGGAAAATATATCTTCAGTACCAGAGAGATAATACCCATATCTTGAACGAGACTTATTATGATATTAATATTACAAATCCTTGAATGCCAAAAGAAACAAAGAAAGGAATCACAGGCAATGGCAGGCACTCTTGGATTCCTCTTTAGAAAGAAACACCAAACAATTTTGGTCCATCATCACAGGTGCCCTGGGAAATTTTGAGGGAGCACCCCAATGCAACATACCTGCACATACATGGGAAGACTGGTTTTCCACACTGTACAGAGATTGTGAGAATCAGATGTAGCTTCTTCGAAATTCTTAGACACCCCACAATGGAAACTAGTTTTAGCAAGGCCACATTTAAGACAATAATTTATGGCATGTCCCAAAGCAATCTTGTCTTCTATGGAACTACAGTGGGTCCTTCATATCCATGGATTCTTTATCCATGGATTCAACCATCCACGGCTAGAGAATATCCTTAAAAATATAAATTCCAAAAAGCAAGCCTTGAGTTAGCCAGTTTACATAAGAGACACCTTTTTACTATGCAAGTGTATTTATTGGGACTTGAGCACCCATGGATTTATGTATCCACAGGGGATCCTGGTACCAAACCTCAGTGGAGACCAAGGGCCCCCTGTACTTATGCTTGTACAAGCCTGCAAGTTGAGTAAGTTCACTACAGGCACAAAGCATAGCAAGATTCCCTTATTCCATACTGACAATGAAATATATATGTGTTTAGCCACAGCTGTACCAGTATGCTCCTCTGCTTCCCCATTGTATCTGAGGATGCAGGGAAATAACATTCAAAGGAAATGGACAAGATCATGGAGTTTAAAGACATAACTCTAAACACTAAAGTTACCTCTGTTACTGAACAGGACATCAAAAGGTTAATTTCTTGCCTGAAACCAGGCAAAGCTCCAGGCAAAGCTCTGATCATATTAAATAATAATAATAATAATAATAATAATAATAATAATAATAATAATGCCAGAATTACTAAAAATGAATAGCACCTGGTGGATACCTCTACTGGCAACTCTATCCATTCATATCAACAGAATAGCCCAACTGCCTAGTAACTGGTCCCAAGCCATCATAATTCCAATTTACAAAAAGGGTGACAAAAACGAGCCATCTAATTATTTGCCTATAAGCCAATTCTAGAAATTGGGTCTCCCGCACAACTTTTTAGGTACACTGAACTGGCCTAAGGCAAAGGATTTTTATGCAACGCATTAAAGACACTGATATGCAATACTCAGTATCTGCTACATGCTCTACCTGCTCCCCAATTGGTTTGAGACTGTGCTTCAATCCAAGGGGGGAAAATATTTGGAAAATTTAACAATCTCCAAATATCGGTTGGCATTCAGCAAAGGCCGGTTCAATGTAATTCCTTCAGCTATGCTAGAGGGATGTTTCCATCGAATTGAATACAAAGATAGAATTTGTCCATGTGGAGAGTGCCAACCAGAATCCATATCTCACATTCTTCTTTATTGTATATTTTACAAGGATGATAGACTATGATTAATTACCCCTTTGTTAAATAGACATCCAGGCAGAATCTCTGAATGGTACCTGAAGTTTGAGCACATTCCACCAGGGAGGTAGCGACATCCTTCTCTTTTCTAACTGGAGTGCCTTTGGATGATGTCTGCAAGGCTGCTGTCTGGTCCCAGCCATTGACTTTCATCAAACATTACTGGCTGGACACTAGGGCTTTGGAGGCTGAACCATGAGGGATAACTATCTTTCTATTTGAATAGATGCTAAAAAGGCACATCTTCCGACTTTTGTACTGAGTAGGATGTCTTGATCTACACCAGGAATGGGCAATCTTTGGCCAACGATCCATTGGCCTTGCTGGATTGGGTTGAGGGAAACTGCAGATAAACCATCTGGAGGGGAAATTGTTCTGCATCCTGTTTTACCTGCACCAAATTCAACTTTCTTTAGCTATACAGATATTCCCTAACAATTAAGACATACCCAGAATTGCCAAACTCAGTGAGTAAAGTGTAACCGTTTCACACACTTAATTTGGACTAGCTGTAAACCTAACCCACCCAAAGCATTTCTGCAGCTTTACAAGTTTGTTTCTTTGGCAACATGTTATTTTTTTGGCAACCAAGTGCATACTGTATGTTTCTCTCTCTGATTCCACTTCCTTTGCAAAGTCAGAGATTCCCAGTTGTTTTCAATGTAAAGTGCCTCCCTCACTTAAGTAAGAGTGTTAAAGTCTTTAATTCAACCAGAGAGCATAATTAAAAATGCCACTCCGTTTTGTAATTTGGGGGATGGACATGGGCAACTGGTGTTTTTAGTACAGCTTTTACTTTCACACATACCCCTTTTGTTAGTGGAGCCCCAAAAGTAGTAGCTGCTATTATTTCATTTAAGAATATATCACATGAAGTTTGGGGAGAGGCAAAGAGAAACAGAGAGAGAAACAGAGCAGCTGCCATCCCAGCCATCAATTTCCACTTACTGTACCAGAATTAAAAAAAAAAGTTCCAACAAAAGGCTGGAACTGCTATCACCACTTCTAAGTTTTGGCCCCTTTTCCTAGAATGCAATCTTGAGTCAGCTGATTTAACTCCTTCAAAAGAAGATTCCTGATGGATGGGGCGGAAAACCAGAATTGGTGACTGAGTCTTATTTGTAGTCAAAATGTATCTCTTGAGAACTTTCTGCTTCATTCTAATGTATGCGATTTTAAATTGCTGCTATTGCTTGCAGGTGCACTTTTGAGCTGATCGCTTTGCAGAGGAAAGAGAGTCAAGAAACCTCACCATTCTCTTCCCGTTCAATTCCTCTACTCACTCTTAGTGCCTCTCTGTCTTTTTTATTTGTAAATAATCATTATTTGGAGACAGTTCACACATCTACTGTGCAACATCTACTTTGGACTTGAGCAAATAATTTCAAGGTTTTTTTTTTAAAACAAATACCCTCAAAGCCCCCCAAGGATTCTTTAGAATCAAAAGACAGTGATTTCTCCATCTCTCCTCTCTTCCAGCAGTTAACATCTGCTGATACTCAGAGCATTAAATGGGCTTCCATACTGTGTTCATTATGATAAGGACATTGTAAATGAAGTGACAGCTTATGGTAACAAATAGCACCTGACATCCAGTGCTATCTATCCATCCTGTAATGTGAAACAGATGCAGAAGTCCACACCCCTGATGAGTTCATTAGCTCAGAGAGAGGAGAGGAACACAGAAATAGACACAGATACAAGAATTGGAGGAATTCAGAAGTGTTTTGACTGTAATAGTGCTAGAACAAAGACATTTATTCATACACAGCCAAGCCATGTAGAAGTTAATGATGTGGAATAAACTGAGGAAATGAGAGGCAGTCATGTGGGTAACAGCTGTAGGAGAGCATAAGGTGACCTGGCAGGCAGTCAGCTGACCCATAGCAATCTGTTTGAAGAAGGTACAGTGGTTCGAGTGCCAGTTTAGGATGGGGGTATTCAGGTTCAAATATCCACTCAGTTATGAAAGGTGACCTTGGCCCAGTTATTACTTCACAGCCTAGCTTTCTTCACAGGCTTTTGGGACAATAAAATGGCAAATGACAAGAAAGAGTAAACCTGAATGATGACAGACGAGAGCAAAGTGGTGTAACAAAAGGCTGAATCCTGTTTTAGTTTATAAATTATTATTATATATTTTATCCATTTTTTCAGCCGTAAAGTTTCCGAACAAGTTACATATTATCAGTTAAAAACAAGCAATCATGTCTTCATGCTTATGTACTTTCCAATATTTCACAGCTGAAAACTGGTATACATGTAACCAAACAACATTTCAAGGTGGGAAAAGGTATTCGTGAGGAATAATACAAAAGCCTTTCATTCTCTTAGCAGAGCTGTTGGAGTGTACCCTACTTCCGTCTCTCCTTCTGCTATAATCTGATGAAATGGCTGCTGCAGCATGATAATTTCAGGGACTGATGGCCCAATGGAGTATGAACTTTCAGTAAAGCAAATGGAAGGCCTTGTGTAGTGATTATGGGTAACACGGTGAAATAGATAATACCAATTAAATAGCCATTGTAAGCAGTCAGAAACTGAAGTCTTGGTTCTATGCATGTAAGAGATTACAACCATAGACATGATAGCTGGAGCATGAATAACCATTGAGGAATGTTTGGAAAACAGGAAATGAGTAAGCAAGGTTCTTGGGAATTGCTTAGTCAGACTGTATTTTTGGGTGGAGATGGTGCCTTGAGTTGTTGTGCAAGCTGTGCTGCTGTTAGTTTTAATTATTTCATATGTTGCTATTAATGTGTAGGAGATTCTACTACAATAATCCTGGTCAGATTTTAGAAGACTTTTAGGTGGGATATTTTACATTTCCTTATGAAGAGAATGCAGAATAAGGTTGTTTAGTTTTAATTGTTTAAGACATTCTCTTGTTTTAAATATTTACAATACTAAATTATTTAGTAATTTCTTAATATTTTAAAACATTTACAAAAAATATTAAAATCTCCTTACTCGGCACCTATGTGAAGAGGATCCATGCTGTCCACATTTGTGCGTCTGAAGTGTACTGTCTGCATCAGAGATTTTTTAGTTTGTGGAGACTGAGAAACAGGGCTCATACCCACCCTCTAATCTGAGGATTTTGCCTGCGATTGACTCAGACTGCCTAATCTAACCCATCCAATTTCAAAGCCCAAATGCATTTCTAACTCTATGCCAAGAGCAGAAAAGGATCCTGGTTACAATGCAAGAAAGAGGTTAGATAGCTGAAAGAAGGCCTGCAGTAATCAAAGGGATGCTTGGAACATTTTACTACTTTCCTTCATTTTGTCACTGATTGTTATTTTTTGTGCTCTTGGATTTTGCTCATTCCTTTGGTTTTCATACCCTTGGCTAAAATTCTGCAGTTTAAAATAAGTTGGCTGAATTTACCTTAAAGAAAAGATCCAATACATTATCTGGCAAAACATTTACAGTAACTCCAAAGTGGTAGAAGATAAAACTGTTTTGTGGTAGAACCCCACAGTGACATCTCTGCTGTTTTTCTCCCCAGATGTTCTCAACCTGACTTCCAAGATTCATGTCATTGATCTTCTCACAGTTGTAAATATCCTTGACATATAATGCTTCTCTCCCTCCTTCCTGTTTGGTCTCTGACTCTTTGAAATAGGTTATAGCCCCTATTCATATGTTCCAGTTACGTTACTCATCCCACCTTGTTTCACTGATACCTATTATATTGTATTTGCTTTGCTGTGTTACAAGCTTAAGTTTTGATTCCTTCCACTGTTGGGTTCTTCTATTATTTGCCTTGCTCTTTGTATAACAGTCAGGTTACTATCTCCAGCACCTGATGAACTCCTGGCTCAAAAATACTCTTACCTGCTCCCACATAACTCAGTTTAAAGCCCTCCTGATCAGATTTTCCAGACTCTTTGCAAAAACATTCCTGCCCATTGCTGTGAGGTGCAACCCACCACCAGCTAGGAGCCCATCTTCTTGAAGTGGAGCACCATGATCAAATAGTTAATTTTGTTTTTAACTATTCCAGGACAAAGGTAATAGTCTTCTAAGATGAAGCACCTTCATAAATGGCACTTAAATGGTCATTTGACTGAGTAATGCCACAGCTTTAAATAGCTGGAGGTACATTTTTCTTATAATGGAAAATGGAAATGTCATTTAGAGGCAGCAAATCTTCTAGTCTGGAGGACAGTAGAAGCAATACTGACCTTTGGAGCGGTGAATGGAGGTTCCTTGGGAGGCTGCATCTTTAAAATCTTTACAGCCAAAGCTTTGCCACAACTGCTATATGGGGTAGAGCTATGGGCACAGACAGGGTCATGCTGCAGTCATTGAAACCCTTCAGAATAATTTTTGAAAGAACTTATTCTGTCAAAAGTTCCCTTCTCTTTGTTATGTTTGGAATCTGAACGCCCTTCTGTTAAGGCAAGAATCCATAACATGTCTAAACTTTATGGGGAAAGTTTGATGAGCTCAGAAGAGTATAATTTAGCAAAACAATGTTTTACTGAGCAACATGATCAGGGTGGATGAGCCCGTTATTGGTTTTCATTGTCCTAATCTTATTTTGAAGATGTCTAGACTTCTATAATCCATAATGACAAATATTTTATCAGAGATAGAATTTTTGAGTTTGATTTTTATGAAAATGTGCTTATCAGCCAATAGCAAGTTTTCTGCCCTTTTTGTTGTTGTTGTTGTGTTCCTTCAAATCATTTCTGACTTAAGGTTGACTCTAATGAAAACCCATCACAAGGTTTTCTTCACAGGATTTGGTCAGGTTTTGTTTCCCCATTTCTTTCTCTGACATTGACTTGCCTAAGGTCAGCCATGGCCAAGGGAGCATTTGAATCCTGGTCTCCCAGTGTCCTAATTCAACACTCACTACACCATGCTGGTTCTCCCCTTGGAATAACCTTCTAATGAGTGAATGATATTTTCAACATTATTTCCAAGTCTTGACCTTTGTTGCCCTGGCAAAAGCCTTTATTGACCTCTGTTTTCAATCATTAGCTCTGCTAGAGAGAAGGCATAAATGGGTCCTCTATACACAATGGCTACATATTTGTGGTTCCCTGGTGACTGAAATCTGCAGAACTTTGAAGGGGCTTAGGCTGTATAACTGCTGTAATTAGATCCTTTTCTAATATAATACTCAAGGCAGCATACAATGCAAGTTGAAATTAAATATAGCTAAAACAATTTACAATACAGGTGTTTAAAACCCCATTAAAAACAATCTAGTATAAATCAATTAAAACAGTTAAAACCAAATTCAAAGCTTAGTTTGAAAATTACATCAAACCCCACTAATTTTTTTTCTTCCCCAACCAGATAAAAGCTAAATTCCTATTTAAATACAGTCAGACCTTGGCATCCACAGGGGATCTGTTCTGGACCCTCCCCCCATGGATACTGAAAAATGTGGGACCTCAAATCCTGTTCCTCCTAATGGTGAAACGATGGGCATGCACCCCCTTGCATGACCATGTGCACACACCGCCATTGGGGACAATGGGGGGCTTGCCATCTGCAGATGATTAAATCCATGGATGAGAAGTCTGTGGATAAGGAGGCCCCACCGTAAAAAGTTTTTTGCAACTTGGGAGAAACACAGCAGAGAGGGGGCCAACTGACTCTCCTTTGGGAGGGACTTCCATAGCCTAAGACCAACCACTGAGAAGATTGTCTTTGTCAGGGTCTGAGGCATAAGTGGCGGGCCACCAGGGCCGAGACCGTGGATGGTGAACCTAGAGAGTCTGATGGGCCAGAGGCAGGAAGTAAGGTCAGGAAACAGACCAAGGTCTAAGCACAGCAAGACGGAGTTCCAGGAGTGCTATTTCCAAAATGGGTTTACATAACAATAACTATCAGCTATCATGGAGCATCATTTTGTGTTTGTCTTCACTCATGCATTGCCATTTAGTGACAGGTGGATCTTACATATTGAGCATTTGATAAATGCCCAAGAGGGTTTTCCTCCTCCCTTCTTTCCTTCTGTTTTTTCCTCCTCCTCTCTCTAATGCAATTGTTTTCTTTGAATGTTTTCTGAAAGAGCTATCTAAACATGAGCGGAGTGCCCATTTCCTGCATCCAGAAATCCTATGAGCCCCCAGTAACTTTTACATGATATTGTTTTCCTTGGTATTTAGAGTCCCACCATTATGGTGTCTATAGTGACACTATAGAAAGAAAAATCCTCTTACTCTGCAAATCCTCCACCACTATTTATAGGCTTATATTGGATTGTGAATATATTTGGAAGGTGAATTCCTTTTCCTGACAACAATAGACAGAGAGAAGACTTACATTACAGTTCATTCCTAGAAAAGGAAGGAGGCAAGAAGCTTGGTTTCCAACTCCCAATGAAACTCAATGGCTTTTTCACCCCCTTAGTTTGGGATTACATGCAAGGAACTAAAAAGACTAAGACTAGGAAGCAAAGCTATGAAGGAACTAAATATGTAAAAATATATAAGTGAATACCAAAGTCAGAATCAGTCGTGCCATCGTATTTCCTATTTATTTATATGGTTATGAAAGCTGGACAATGAAGGAAGCTAATAGAAAGAAAAACAACTCATTTGAAAAGTGGTGCTGGAGAAGAGGACTGCCCAAAAAGAATAACACATGGCTCTTAAAAAGCTGATAATGCTTGATAAAGTGAGAGGCAATAGGAAAAGAGGAAGGCCACATTACAGGTAGGTAAACTTGATCAAGGAAGTCACAGCGCTGAGTCTGCAAGATCTTAGCAGGGCAGTTAATAACAGGGTATCTTAGAGGTCTCTCTTGTCAGGAAGTTGTGTGCTGGTTTCATAACCCTTGTCGAAGCGACCACAAGCAGAGTTTATCTACATGGACAAGACGCCCAGAAGAAGGTCTGTGAAGAATCTTAGGCCTGTTACAGACTGCCAAAATAAAGTTGCTTCGGGTCTCTTTGGAGGTATGCTGTTTAAATGATGCATGCGTCCTAAGAATCCGGAAGCTGCACCAAAGATGCACTCCGGTGCTTAGGAATGGAGTGTGGCTTTGGCGCGACCTCCTGACTCTTAGGAGCCATGCATCATTTAAACAGCATACCTCCAAAGAGACCCGAAGCAGCTTTATTTTGGCAGTCTGTAACAGGCCTTAGTTGTGTAGCAAACTTCCTCTCACACACAGGAATGAATCTCAGTACAGTGAGGTTCCTCTCGAATGAGGGTTCTTTAATCTTTGTTACAAAACTATATACAAAGATTACACCAAATATCAGACAGCCTTTTTGAATACTTTTTGAATAACAAATAAGTTATAGTCCACCCTTGGCTTATGCGGGGGTTCCGTTCCGGACTCTCCCTCCCCTGAGTAAACCAAATTCCGTGCATGCTCAAGTCCCATTCAAGTGAATGGGGCTCATCCATGCGGTGGTGTTTGTGCGCCCCATTCATCCAGATGTGACGCACCGCCCCTTGCGTCCCATGCACTCCTGTGTGGCTTTCAGCATATGCTTTCAGTGGGCACACTGTACTTTGCCAACCAACCGACCATAACAACAAACACTGAGGCAGTTACAGTAACACCAATTGTCTAACCGACATTCTCTCTCAATCACAAGGTGACAGTTGCATCAGCATTCCCATAATGCACTGTTTCAAAATGCAACTGTCAACTGCCACTGGAACTGTAATAAGTTCTGCTACAGCGCCACCTAGTGGCCACATCTATGTCATTTTATCAGACCTGTTTACATCATGGTCCTGACATCTCTTTCATGGGGTGACCATACATTGAAATCAACTAGACAGCAATTAACAGCAAACACTATTAAGGAGGAAGGAAGGGGCCCTTGGACCATGTTGCAGAGGATATTGATTGCCAATTAGGTTGTTGCAACATGGAGTGGTAGCTTCCATTGCAAAGCTTTCATTTACCCATTTCAGTGAACAGAAAAATGTGAAACTTACTCTGTTATTGACAGACATCTTGCCCCAAGACAATGGTGAAGTTCAAGCTAACCACGCCATAGGAAATTCATGTTGCTAAAGTAGTACATCTCTTACAGATGTTGCTGAAATATCCCAGCATTTTGGAGCTTATGTGAATATGTAAAGTCCTAAACACACATTAAACTAAAATGGTTCTCATTAACTGAATATTATGTAAACGTCTGTGTCAAACTAAGAAAGGAGTGTCAATTCCCTAGTGTGTATGTAAGCAGCATAAACTCAATTGCCATCAGATGTTAAGAGATTTGCCTCAACATAAAAAATATGAGCTAAATCCAGAGCTGCAAGTGCGCTCCTTGGTCAACTCCCTGTAGAGCCATCCAGGCCCTGTGAAATATCTTTCTGAGAAATGAAACACAAAATCATCTGGGCCAGACAAAGTATATTAGAACAGGAGGGAAGCAATAGTGGGAAGTGAAAAGGACAATCATGTGTATTATATTCTCAAACAAAGAAGCATCAGGAAAGATTGAATGTAGCAAGCTTGAGTTAGGACAAGTGTGAATGTGATTGCTCTGAACTTGACTACCACTATATGAAAAATAATAAGGAGAACTGCAATTGTCAGAAACAAGGTTCTGAGTGCAAGCCCAGGCATTCCCAATGATCCCAAAGAAATCTCATCTATGCGTGCTTTTATAGTTGTTTAGTTCGGAATCAGCAGTCTAAAAGTGTGTTTAAACACTGCAGGTAACCATTTCCACAGCAACAAATAGGGAAAAAAATCAGGTTATAGTGAGGGCACCCAGTAAGACTCAGTTACTGTCTTCTCTGTGACAACGTAAACTGATTTCTTTAAGAAAGATGCTCAGGGAGAAGAGAACAGATTGCACAAAACATGTTCTGCATGCAAGAGAGAGTAAAGAGATAGAAGCAAAGATAGTATGGGATAATTATGCATGAAGAAGAAAAGCGCAGAAACAAAATGCTGGTTAAAAAAAAGCATTGTGTCAAAAGTGTTCCTGTCTTATGTTCCCAGAAATAAGAAGTAATTAGATTTCTCTCATTTTACACCTTTATAGATTTGGTATTTTATTCTGTACTGCAGTATATACTTTAATTCTGTTTTAAGTAAGAAAATTTTTAAAATGGGCAGAAAACTAATAACTCATCCCACAAAGAAAAAGAAAAGAAATGTGGAAGGGAGTGGGGAGGGTGGAAGAATTCTTCTCCCATTTAAAAGGGAACGTTACATGTGGAATAGTTTGTTTGCTCCAACAGCCTCTGGGACACCTGCAGGAAGCTGTAATGGGATGTTCCAGGGTCATATAAGAAGAGGCCCTAGATAGACCAACCCCCTGCCATGCAGGAAATCACAATCAAAGCATCCCCAACAGATGTCCAACCAGCCTCTGTTGAAAGACCTCCAAGGAAGGAGACTACACCATACTCCTTTCTTGGCTTCTCTCTACCTCCTGATGTCACATATGTGCAAGTGGAGATGAGCCAAGACACTAGAGGGCTATAGCTTCCATAATACTGACTCGGATTAATCTCCTCACAGTGCCATACATGGGGCAGGCAGGGGAAAGCCAAGCAAGGTTATTGTCCAACCTCCTGCTTCCATGATCCTTGGTCAAGTTCATGATGTAACAGAGAAGCCTGCTGACTGTTACCCCTTTCTTTTGGTTCATGTGGTGACCAATGACATTGTGATGTACAGCTTTCAGAATATCACAAAATATTATGAAAATATGGGTGGAATCTGTAGAACCTTGGTGCACAGGCTGTAATTTCATCCCTCTTCCCAGTTGAACTACTGGCTCTGCAAATGGTGCTGCCAAAAACAATTTGGCTGCTTGGACCACAGACTGCTTTTTGACAATGATGGTCTTTTGGCTAGGGATGGGGTGTACCTCACAGCTTTTGGCAGATCACAAATCTGATCAGGAGAGCTTTACACTGAGTTCTGGTGGGGAGGGAGACAGTTTTTGGAGAGCAAAAGTTCAGCAATTGTTGGGAGAAAAGACCAAGTGTTACAGAAGGAACAGGGCAAGCAGTACTAGAAAATAATGGGGAGAAGAAAAACACACATGGCTTAAATCTCTTTACACTAATGCACAAAGCATGGGGATTAAACAAGATGAATTCTTAATACAGCATAATAAATATGATATAGTAGGTATCACTGAAGAGGGACATGGTGACACAATGATTAAAACATTGACTCTGAAGATTGCAAGATTGGCAGGTCAGCCATCCAAGGCCTGAACACCTTTAGGTATCACTAAAACTTGTTGGGATGAGCCTCATGAATGGAATGTAGTAATTGTGGGGTGGGAGGGTATAACCTATGAAATAGATTTAGCAAGAAAGGAGGAGGAATAGCATTATTTGTTAAGGATGTTTATACTTGTGAAGAAATCCATGACTTAAATCCAGGAGGCTAGGCTGAGAGCTACAGACCCCAAGCCAGATTGAAGATGATGATGCCTTCCTGGAGATGAACACTCATTCAAAAAGGAAAGAGTTAGTAGTAATGGGAGATTTCAACTATCCTGATATATGTTGGCAGTCAGTTTCTGCCAAGAGTATCACATCCAAGTCCAAAAGGTGGAAGAGGCAACAAGGGTGATGTTTTTGCCCATCAGGGTTTTCACAAAGATCTGCATTGTGACAGCTAAGTGTCACCAGCCACGCGGCTCCTGCGGCCTCTCCTCACCGAACAGAAGAGGTCTGATCTTAACCAACAAGGATGATCTTGTTAATCAGGTGGAAGTGGTGGGATCCTTAGGTGCGAGTGACCATGCTCTCTTGGAATTTATCATCCAGTGAGAAGGAGAAACCAAGGTGTTTATCACACTATACTCTTATAGTGCTACTATTCCACTTTAACTGCTCTAGCTGCCTCCTGTTACGTTCTGGGATTTGCAGTTTTAAGGAAGGGTATTTAGAATTCTCAGGCAGAGAACTTAGAATCATTATCATTCCATCTACTTCCAGTGTTTAAATGTGAGAGCTGTTGTTTTATCTAATTAAAATGGCACGACTCATGGCCAAGAGACATTCAAATAGCTTCAAGATTTTCAGAAGAACAACCATTTTTTCCCCTTGGGGGAGACAAAATGAAAGACCAAACCCTCCAACAGACTAATGAGGACTGACTATGGTCAGTAGGTAAATTGATTTGCATTTTGAGGATGGTATTTAGTCCCCTGCATGTGAGGCTGCTGAGGCTGTAAAGATGTTCTTGCAGATAGTGAGAAGGTGCCTTGTGGTAACAGCAAAGATTTTAAAAAACCAAAAACCCTTATAATTCCCAGCTAGAAGATTCTGGATTGGAGATTTGGGTGACTGGAATACCTAACAAGAAGAGCCACTGTGGTAGAGTGGTTTGACTGTTGGACTAGGATTTCAAGAGGCCAAGGTTCAGATCTGCACTCAGCCATGGGAACCAGTTGTGAGATCTTCGGCAAGTCACTATCTCAACCTCAAGAGGAAGGCAATGAAAAATCTATTCTGAATAAATCTTGCCAGGAAAATCTTAGGAGACATTCACAGTAAGTAGGAATTGAGTCGACGTCCCATAACAATATATATATATATATTTCCCATGCTCTGGATAAAAGCCCCTAAAGTACATTGATAACATACATGAAAAATGTATGCATACACTGAGGAAAAACTACTGAGATCTCAGATTGCTAGCTGCTAGTCAGAAGAAACAGCATTTGGCTCGATGGACAAGTGGTTAGATTTGGCATAAAGGAAGAGCATTATAGCAGATGGGAAATGGACAAACTAGGTAGGCTTTGTTGCAGTAGAAACTGAAAGAGAGATATAGAATAGCATTATTTTCCCATGCTTTGTGGTTTTGCTACCCCCACAAAATATTTGCCAGCTCATAAGTTTCTGATGGGGTCTTTTATCCTAGTCCATGTTTCTTAAATTATTATTACAATTATTATTAGCAAAGTGTCAAGTTTGAAGTCAATAAAGCCCCACAGCCCATGAAAAGAACTAAACAAAGAGAATGATTCATCCAATGACATTTAAGAAGCAGAAGGGGAGTAGAATTAGTGTATTAGGGATGGCTATCAGTCTAGAGACAAGGATGCAGCGGAAAATCCGCTGCACTAGTCCTGGATCTGTAGACGAGATTTTAAACACCCTGGATGTATACTACATGATGCAACCCAGCCTCTTCTTTTGTGATGCTACAAAGATGTGATGTGGTACTTTTAAGTTTTATTGGTCTTTCTAGTAGCAACCAATGGAATATAGCAGGACTGGGAACACCTTTTGTAGCAATGAGTTATCATCTCATTCCCTGGGAGAGGGAAATATTATTTTTAGACTATTTGCACAAATGTTTGTGAGAATACAGTATATGTACTTGGTTTTATACCTAATCTATACCCAGGGAAAAGAATTCTCTTAAATCAAGAGTGCAGATTAAGCGCATGATTGTACCTGGAAAGAATGAATACAGGTTATGTTGGCATGAATTGGTGAACTGTAATGTATAACCCTACATATTTCATGCAGCACAAACCATTTTGTCCCTACATAGTTGCCCATTAGAAATTTTGAGGAGGATACTTTGGGTGTGTGTGAGGCAGTTCTGATGGAGAAAGGGAGGAAATAAAAGGAAACAAATTGAGGGGAGCTCAGGGGAAATAAACACCACCAAGTAATGGATCAAAAGCATCAACTAGAGAAGGTGTGTGTGTTTGTCATATTGCAGCTAATACTCTAGATCCAGTCTTCATCTGGGAGCAACTTGGAGGACAGAGAGAAACAGGATGAGGCCTGAGGCTGCAGTCCACAGCTGTGTAGCCTGGGATGCTAAGTGGGTATCTGATTTATTAGACTTCATCCTATGCTTGTTTTGTTTGGGGATTTTTTTTTAGATTTAACTTATCATCATTTTAATTGTTCATGATGATTTTTTCCTCTCTTCCCCATTCACAATAGAAAAACTATTGCGAGCAGTGGCATCACTAGGGTTCTGGTCATGGTTTTACTTCACTTGGGGTGACACCCGGGGGAGGAGAGTTCTGCAGATACCATGGACTAAGACAAATAAATGGTTGGAGGAAATCAAGAGAAAATAAAGAGCAAGTAAAGCCAGAACTCACCCTAGAATCCAAGATGATTAAACCAACGCAATCATATTCTTAAGGTAATAATAATAATAATAATAATAATAATAATAATAATAATTTATTTCTATCCTACCTCTCCCTATGGATCAAGGCAGGTTACAATGAAAATTAAATACATAATACAACAATCAACAGCATTACCCAACCCTCCAACCCTCCACCCTCCACATAATAATCAAAACAAGTTAGACAATAAAAAATAGTTTAAAACAATTTAAAAATAGCGAATAAGAGTGAGACAACTTGGGGCGGATGGGGTGATGCTTTTTAGTGGGAGGTCAGTCTGGGAAGGCCTGCCGGAAGAGATCTGTCTTGAGAGAGACCCCATCCCATGGTGGGGTACAATAGGAAGATATAATTCATAACAAAAGACAATCATGCTTGTCAACGTGGAAGACAGTAGGAAAAGAGGATAGACTCAGTCAAGGAAGCCAAAGCCCTAGGTTCCGAAGACCTGAGCAGGGCTATAGGTAACAGGGTGGCTAGGGGAACTGTCATTCATGCAGTCACTATAAGTCAAAGTCAACTTGGTTGCAACTGACAACAAACTATTTTAAAATTTTGAGAGAGTAAAACTTGTTTGCCTAGTGCCAAAATGGCACCATTGTGGACACCATTTGTAGCAGACTATTCAACAATTACTTGCTGAATATCAGATGCTGGAGAGGCCAATCTGAACTTACTGAGAGTGATGTTTGAATTAGAATTCATACAATTAGGTTGAAAGAGAGAGAGAGAGAGAGAAAGCTAGTTTTCCTTTTATTCTCCTGTCCTGAAGTTGGTGTACAACTAGAGAGAAGCTGATGATGCAGTTAGGAAGAGAAAAGTAATTGGCATAGCTACTGAATGATCCCTGGATGATGCTGGATGGATATGGATCAAGAGTAGAGATGAAGTAAAGGAATCATTCAGTGAATGTAAATGTAAAGATAAAGAAGAAGTAGCAGGTAGAATAAAGGGATGAAGGCACAACAGTAGTAAACAATGGATTGCAAGGCTCAGATTCTATTACAAGTAATTCAGATAAGCTAATAAAGGGCCAGTGCAGTGAACGAAATGAAAAAGCAAAAGTGACAGAAGAAAGATAGGAGAGGTAGTGAGTCTTCGATCTTTTCTTGCTTGAGAGCTGTTCTGTTGACCTGATCTAAATAATGAGATACTGAGTAGTCTGCTAGAGGAAAGGTTAAGGATACAGTGATGGCTGGTAAGTCCAACGCAAGGACTATGGATGATCCTCTTACAGCTGTGTATATTGGCTTGGCACATGAAAGAAAAGCAAAGACATACACTTAAAAGCCAATTCAGAGATGGTCCAAATCGCAGTGAGAGGAGAGCAAAAAGATAGCTTTTTTCAGTAGTGTTGTTGGTGCCTGGTACTGACAGAAGACAAGAGCTTCTTCAAGTGTTTATTGCACAGCATTTTGTTCTTCTTATTGTTGGAATAGAATCTGTCCCTTTGCTGTGTATGCTGTCCTTTCCACTTCTGAGATGGGATTAAAATTCAAGAGGTACAGTGAACATATAACATAGGGACAGAAGTTTGTACAGCAATATATTATCTTCTTACCTGGAAATCAATTAGAGTGGAATCATTTTATCATTTATCACCCAAAAGGTGTTCTCCAATGGCTCCTCTTCATCCTAGAGAGAAGTGACTAGTGGAGTGCCACAGGGCTCTGTCCTGGGCCCACTTTATCAATGATTCCCGTTTTGGAAGAAAAGCAGGATATAAATCCAACAAATAAATAAATTGTTGCAATAGATGGCATCCTTATCAAATTTGCAGATGACACCAAATTAGAAGGGGTTGCTAATTCCCCAGATGACAGGATCAGAACTGAACTGACCTTAGATTAGAAAGCTGGGCCAAAACTTACAAAATGAATTTCAAGATAGAGAAACGTAAGATGGGGAAAAAAGAAAAAAGAAAAGCATAGATATAGGATGGGTGACACCTGGCAACAACAGTACATGTGAAAGTGTTGCGGAGTCTTAGCAGACCACAAGATGAACAGGAGTCAGCAGTCTGATGCTGCAGCTAAATAAGGCAATATGATTCTAGGCTGCTTCAATACGACTATAGTGTCTAGATCGAGGGAAGTAATAGTGCCACTTCATTCTGCTTTGGTCAGACCTCACCTGGAATATTGTGAAGAGTTCTGGTCACCACAGTTAAAAAAGAATGTTGACAAGCTGGATTGTGTTTAGAGTAGGCTGACCAAAGTGGTGAAGGTTATGGAAAGTATGCCCTATGAAGAGTGGCTTAGGGAGCTGGGTATGTCTAGCCTGACAAAGAGGTGATACTATAGCTCTGTAGTTTATCACACAGGGAAAATTGGACGTTTAAATGGGTTAGAACTTGTGTAGATCTTGCATATTAGGCACAATTGTGCAATAGTGCGACACTGTGCGCAATGTGCTCAGAATCCAACAAAAAAGAAGCATGAACCAGCTAATAGGCATTTTCGGAAAAATATTGTGAATTCATTTCTGTTTCATTCATGGTATCACTTTTTTGGAGCAGTTGCTCTAGTGTGAAAGCTATTTGCAGTTTATTCACAGGATTTTACTTTTTGCTAGTTTCTCATGATTCTTTGGGGCAAGTTTACTTCCAGGTTTAGTTGTGACCGGTTGAAAACAGCTTCTGTGGCAAAGAGTGCTTTCCTCCTTGTTTTCTCTTCTCTCTGGAGTGTGTGTGTGTTTGTGAATGATTTGTGTTGTTTTATGGGAGTTTGCAACAGGGCACCTCAGTCTTCCTCTGAAAAACCTTCTGGGGCAAAGAGTGAGTGCTTTCCTCCTCTCTGGCATGTGTGTATGCACTTGGAAATGAAATATTTGCATGTCACTTCTGGTGACACAACTACTGCTTCTGTGCGCATGTGCAAAAAAGTTATTTCCAAACTATCAATGGGTTTGGAATATAAAATATATATCTGTATAAAAAACAAATCTGCTTTCTACCTATTTTTTTCCCATTAGTAATAAGCTCTTAAAGTGTTACTGTGCTCTGTGTGTGACAATCATTGCACATTTGTGTGCTTTTCCAGGACGCAGACACTTTAATCATTTTTGGCATGGAAGCACATTGATCCCCATGTGACAAACTCCTCTGTTTAAATATGTGAAGGGATGTCATATTAAAGATGGATCATGCTTGTTTTCTGCAGCTTCAGAGACTAGGGCTGCATCTACACTGCGGGATCAATGCCATTTGACACAGCTTTAGCTACCATGGTTCAATGCTGTGGAATTCTGGGATTTGTGATTTTATTAGGATATTTAGCCTTCTCTACCAGAGGTTTCTGGTGCCATAACAAACTACAAATCCCAGAATTCCTTCCACCTTACCACACATTATTGTCATTTCTAGTGAATCATGTTTTCTCATGATATGCCCAAAATATGATAGTTGAGTCATCTTGGGTTTTAGGGATAGTTCAGGGTTGACTTGCTCTATGACTCATTTTTCCCCCTTTAGCAGTCCAAAGTATCCATACAATTCTTTGCCAGCACCACAACTCAAATGAGTTGATTTTCTTCCTTTCAGCTTTCTTTACTGTCCAGGTTTCACAATCATACATAGAAATCAGAAATATAATGGACTGAACAATGCTACCTTTAGAATTTAATAAGATAACTTGGCACTTTAGTATCCAGTCTATTTCCTTCATAGCTGAACTCCAGTATACCATTTCATAATTTTGAAATGGCTACTTAGCAGGAAAACAGTTGTTATAGTTGTGTTTTACTCTTCTTTCCATTTATTCTTTATATTTTTTTTGAAAGATAAGAAGCAAGATAAAGCTTCCATTTGTTATCATTGTTGTGTGCCTTCAAGTCACTTACAGTGACCCTAAGGTGCTGGAGTTTTCATAAAGTATAAACTGAGTTTTCTTGACAAGATTTGTTCAAAGCTTTCCCCTTCCTCTGAGGCTGAGAGAGTGTGACTTGACCAAGTGGGTTTCTATGGCTGAGCAGGAATTCAAATCCTGGTCTCCAGAGTCCGAGTCCAATGCTCAAAGCGCTAGAACAGGCTGGCTCACTAAGATCATTCCTATTGTTTGTAGAATGATTACAAGTGTCTTTCCTAGCTCCAGCAGAGATGCCCACTCTGAATTCTTCTATGAAAGAATTACTCAGACCTGATATCTGTACTTTAATTACTTCCATATCAACAGGGGTGCAAACAGAGGGGATATCACCTCACCTCACCTCACCATTTCAAGAAGAAGAGCCCCTCTGCTTGGACCACAGGCTGCCCCCATTCTGGACTAGCATTGCTTTCTAAGTGAGTTTTCCCTTCCCTCACATCTGGTCAGTAGCTAGCATCAAGAAAGATAAACCATCTCTCCACCCAGCATCATCATTAGTATAGCTGAACACATAACCCTTATGTTATATGGTATGTTAATAGAAGCCAACTGTACTGGTTGAACACAGCATCATTACTGCAAGACAACAATCCAAGAAGCACAAGATACAAGACAAAGGAAACTAGTGATTGCTAATATGAATCTTGCACCCTGCATCAAGAAGACATGACATTAGCAGACATAACAATAATTTGTCTAAAACTTAAAGGAGAAAAAGAAATACATGTCTTAACTGTTCATGTAGCCCTACACGAAAACATGAGAAAGCACATTAAGAAATGTTGACACTCATGGGAAGCCTTTGGGGAGACCTAAATGTTAATTGTGGAGCATTGTTAATTCTTGGGAGCAAGACAGAGAGATAATAGAAACAGTTCAAGACAAGATAACGCTAAGGGATTAATTAACGAGGTTGCAATCTTGTACTCATTTAACAGAAAGTCAGCCCACTGAACAAAGTAGAACTCACTTTTGCATAGACATGTATACAGACATGAACTGTAAAGTCTGATTTAAGTTTGCAGAAAAGAGGTATGTGGCAGAATCTTTCCTGACAGAATTCCTCTGCCCCTTTTCAGAAGGGACAGGACTTTTCTAATCCCATCTTTTTAAATTATAGAAAATTAGCACTTAGAAAAATTATATGATAGAGGAAGCCAGTGTGATGTATTGGTTTTTATGTTGGACTATAATTCTGGGAACCAGGGTTCAAATCCCCACTCGGCCATGATGCCCCTAGGCAAGTCACACCATTAGAGTTGTCATATGTCAGAAATGACTTGAAGGCACACAGCAACAACAAATAAGCTAGAGACCTATTTCCTCTATCTGCACCACCATGCTTGAATAATTTACTTATGAAACTATTTGAAAGAATAAAATAAAACCACTTTCTTTTCACTCTGCCCCCACAGAAATGTGTGCAAAAAAGAATGAACTGGAGCACAATTGCACTCCAAAACTGCAATTTCTTGTTCATTGAGCTCAAATTCATCTACTTAAAAAAATGCAGATGCAAATTACAGGAAAGAGTATACATAAAAATATTTTAATATTTGTTTATAGAAAAAAATTACATATTCCACTACTGTGATGCTTATTAGGTGTTTACTTTTAATTAATAATAGTAATTGAATTAGAAAATTACTAATATTAATTAAAACCAGTCATAAAAGGCAATGAAATGTGCACAGGGAAAATGTACACAAAACTGCTCTAGCTGACAGAAGGGCATGTGTGTGTATATTAATTAATATATATGAATAAAACTACTTATATGTTTATTTCAACATGTTTATTTGACATATTAGGGAAAATACATTAAAATGATTATACAAATGGTATAGAATATCATTCCAGATTTCCAGAATTAAAGGTCCAGCATCAGGCCTTTGCTGAAGCGGCTATTGTTCTAGGGGCTCCCATTGGCATATATGGTGTGACTATTCATTCCGGAGTACTGTACAATTATTCAAGCACTTCATTTATACCCAAGATGCTAGTTATGGAGGATTCTAATCTATGCCTGCCAGGTCTTTTTGAATGAGATAATAACAGTCTTTTAAATAAAGTCCTTGTAATATTTTGTATCATAGCAGCTTGATGGATAATAATGCAAGGACAGAAAGATCTCACAATTATTTACTATTCTGTGTGATATAAAAAGATACAGTTTATAGTGCTTTTGGAAAAGTTGTATGGTAATATCTTACAGAGCAAAGGAAATGTTAAACCAGATGAATTTTATTTAAATTGTTGCCCATTCATTCAATATGTAAATGAAACACAGATACTAGTGCTCCAGATAAATATAGGATGGAATGGCAAACATCAGTACAGTTTGAAGGAGGAGGACTAACTTGGATAATTTGGACTGTTCTATCTTATGATGGACTCTATTAGTATAATTTTATATTTTATATGATAGTGGGAGGTCTGGACTAGAATTATTTTTATACCAATATTTTCCTTTCATTTTGATGCTATGCTTTACAATTGAATAAATAAAGTATTTTTTGTGGGTTTTTCAGGCTACGTGACCATGTTCTAGAATAGTTTATTCCTGACGTTTCGCCAGTATCTGTGCCAGCCATTTTTCTACAATTTTACATATTTATGCATATTTTCATAATACGTTTTCCTCGCATAGGCTAATACAATTTTGTTCTTTTTTTGATGTCTGTGAAATTTTGCAGTAAGGTACAACAGAGAGATTTCCTCAGCCTTGTTGCTACTATACCTGTATCAGCATGCATGCAGTTTTACCTAGAAACTTTCAGTCACGTTTTTATTAGCATATTCTTTTCAGGTGGTATGGCATTCTGAAAGTGTTACCCAAGATGTTTGCATTTTCTCTGTGTCTCAAAAGTGCATCTAAAATGTACTTTTTCACTTTCAGTTCCATTTTTCCAGTCATACTCATTTAGCAGGGAAATTAAAGGGACATTCAGTTCATGTGGAAAGTCTGTGCCATGCACATTAAAGAGACAGACTATCTGAACAGTTAAAAAACTCCACCAGAAATACTATTCTCCCTGCAGCTGAATACATGAATACAACTGCAGGGAGAATGGTATTTTTATTTCTGTCTATACGTCACCCAGAAGTTACTTACCTAAGAAAGAACAGACAGAAAAGGGCTCAGTCTTTTGCCTACAGCTGACAGTTAAATGGATGTCTATAACGCAAATGAACCACTATGCGATCCAGTAAATGCAAAAAAAATTAAAATCATATCATAATAATGATAATGATTTATATAATTATAATTGAGAAAACACCTCAGCATTTTTTTAAAAAAGTCTTCCCATGACTGATAAATTATGGACAGGTTTTTGGGGTGAGAGAAGAGGTAATTTCCCCCCAGTATTGCAACTATAATCACCAGATTCCATATCTAAACTATGACATCTGATTCTTCAAAAATAATCCTTTACTTTCTGGCTTTTATATATGTAGTTTCCTGGAACCATGTCTGCCCGTGAACATTTTCAGACAAGGGAAATTGGAAGTATAATCCAATGGCAATCTGAATGCAATCATGGGGTTTAACAATATTGCGTGATAGACTACCACACGCAATTTCGGGCAATGGGAAGTCAGTCCGAAGGCAATCATGGGGTTTCACATTATTGCATGAGAGGTGATCACACACAATTTCGGGCAATGGAAAGCTATTTTGGGACAATGGGAAGTCAGTTCGAGCGCAATTCAAATTCACGTAAATTCGCTGAACTAGCGAATTCATGTGAATGCGTTCTGGCACCACTTTCTTTTCATTCGAAATTAAGAGAAATTCCTCCCATGTGATAAACTCCAATGTAACATCATTTAAGAGCTCACCTCCCCTCAAAAAGTATGTTTTTTAGAAAAAGTCCAAAGTCCAAGCAAGTAATCTCCACACTGTGGGAGAGTTTAAAAGATTAGATTTGGAGAATAATATACTAGTGCTGGCTCTAAGGAATTGGAAGATTAATACATTGCTATAAATGGTGATAATCAAAAGGGTTTAATTCTTTAATTTATATTTAATATGTTACTTGAGTCATGAGTTTTCCAGACAAGCCATGGGATCTACAATGAATGTGTGTGATTTTTCACTTGATTGTACAAGTGCGCAGCACTATGTGAGCAATAAGTATACTATAGGAGTATGGACTTTATCACGGTGGGGGGGGGGGGAGCAGCCAAATCCCATGCAAAAAAGGGGGTTAAATCCAGGAAAATCCTGTAAAAACAGGATCATTTTCAGACAACGACACACACATTGAGCATTTACGTAACATTAACCAGTGCAGAAAGTAGGCAAAATCAGCTGCTTCTTACTTTCTGGAAAGTCTCCAAAGTAAAAAGTGGCTAATTTTGCCCACTTTCTGCATGGGTTTATGCTGGGTTAATGCTTCATTAGCCCAACGTGATTGAAAACAATCCCACTTTTGTAGGATTTCCCCAGGATTTAAATCCACTTTATCCACAGGATTTGGGCACTTTGCCTCCTGTGCGATAAGGTCCTATGTATGAGTTTATTGAAACTCACTCTAAAAAACAACAAACACAACCAGAATAAAATTAATGCAAAATAGAAAAGGAGATTTGAAAAGAGTCACTATGCCTCACCAAGACTCCCAACAACCTCCATACCAGCCAGAAAAGGTGTGTTTTAGGGGGGAATTACAGTGGGCCCTCAATATCCGTGAGGGATCCATTCCAGTTCCCCCATGGATACCAAAATCTGTGCATGCTTAAGTCCCATTGTCCTGAGTGGTGGCGTGGCTGCACCACCACTGGAGATAATAATAATAATAAACTAAATAATAATAATAATAATAATAATAATAATAATAATAATAATATTTTATTTGTATATGGCTTTTCCTCCAGATCAAAGTGATTCCACCTCTTTCCCCCAAAGCCCACCTTGCTGCAGCAGTCTGTGAATATGGAGAGTGGATTATACCTTCTGTTCCTAAGGCCTGACATGCTAAAATGGCCCTGGTTACCCGAGGACCTTCTGCCAAGCAAATTATCACTGATTCCCCCTTTCACTCACCCACCTCAATTCATTCCTCCATTACAGGAAGAATGTTGCCATTTTTATTCTTTCCCCTCCACTTGCTTGTAATGTCCAGAAGGTAGCAGGCAGATTAGAACAAGACAGCCAACACAGAGTCATATGATGCAGTTAATGCAATCCTAGTCCTTCTTTTTCTGAGGCCTCCCAAGCTTGTTTTCTGCTGCTCCAGAGAACAGGACCTGGAACAATAGATGCAAGCTACAGGAAAAGAGATCCCACCTCAACATTACTTCCTGACAGTAAGGGCTGTTCAACTGTGGAACAAACTCCCTTGGAGTCCCCTTCTTTGGAGGTCTTTAAGCAGAGGCTGGATGGTCATCTGTCGGGAATGCTTTGATTGAGATTTCCTGCATGGCAGAATGGGGTTGGACTGGATGGCCCTTGTGGTCTCTTTCAACTCTACGATTCTGTGATTCTATGATTCTATTATATCTAGCAGAAGAAAAGCCTCAGCACTTCTTAATGAATTCTAACAATCTAAAACCACTAAATTGTTAAAGTGCAGGAATAACAGCAGTATCAGTAAGTCTATAGATGTCTGCTATCATGGGGGGAATCTAATGGATTAACTTTACAGATTAACTTCATTTTCTGCACGTTCTATACTGTTGCAGTTCATAATCACATAAAATGTCTGTTGAAAGCAATAATGCAAATTTTCCAAATCCCTCCCTCCTTCTCCATCTCACATATACATCCATACCCACACCTTGTCTGTCTCTCTGTCTAGCTTTCATCAAATAACTGCTTCTGTCACAAAGATATTGCAGAAAGTAATTGAACTTGAACTTTCCATTCCTCCTTTATCTCATGTTTATTCACGAATCTTCCAAGGGAGAATGTAAAGAAATATAGATACAAGTCTAACCTCAGAAATAATGTATGCAAAGGGCTCTTGTAGCATCTTTGAGACTAACTGTGCAAAAGAAGTTGTAGCATAAGCTTTCATAAATTTGGCCTACTTCCTCAGCTGCAACAGAAATGTCACCTCTGATTCTCTTTTTTTGTTTTGCTTTATGTGAGTATTAATACTTGGAAAACAAAATTGCCTGTAAGTTTTTTAGAGAGGCAAAGATAATTCCTTTCAGCACAACTGTGTTGGATATTGAATGGAAGAGTTTGTTATGTTGCAGTCCCTTTTATAGAGCAGGTCTGGTATTCATACTGATTTGTAGCTGTGAAAACAAAATGTTTTCTTTAAATCAATAAACATTAAAGCTACATAATAATTAGACAAGGAATAAATGGCAAACGGACTATTTTAGGAATTTACAGAGGCAATTTTAAATGTCTCCTGTGTTTTCCACTGTACATTTCTTTCCTGGTCAAAATATTGACATTTATAATCCAAACCATGATTATGGTCTATGAAAGGCATGCAATAGCCAGCCAAGCTCCCACACAATGAAAAACAGAACTCAGAGTTCATTCCTGACAGTCTCACCTGAGCCCCAAGGCACCAGTCCAGCTCTGCTCATATGCAGTAAGTTGCACATAATAACTCTATGACACAGTGTCTCTGAAAATGTAATAATGTGCCAAATCTGTCTTCCAGTTTCCAAAAGGTGTTCTTCCAGAGAAAAAGAAGCTTCCAGTTTCTGCCTCATTCTCAGGATGCTTTTGAATATCTTTTGGTGGGCTGTTTAAAATTAATTCCTTTTCTATTAGTAGGCTGTTCTATTTTTTTTTAAAACAAACTGGGATACTGACATCTTAAGGACTGCTTCCTCCCACATGCACATTGAGATCCACATCACATGCTGTTTTGTTTCTTCCTCTGTTTTCCAACATTCAGCAGGTGAGAATTCATCCCAGTTGGTAAACACCTACTTCGATGATAAAGGCTGGACACTAATTTGGGTTAGAATTTGATAAATTAAAACCCTGGAAATGTAAATCATGGATGCCAGAGATGGATAAATTGTAATCTCTAAAATATAGTGCAGGAAGTTTTGTGTATTAAAATGTTTGTGTGTGTGAGAGAGAGAGAGAGAACAAAGGCAGACAGAATGGTTATTCAGTTGTGAAGAAAGAGATGAGAATGCCTGCATTTCTGTCAACATTGAGATATGAATAAGTTTGACTGTTAATAAATCCATAGCAGGTGCAACAGTTAATGTAATCTAATAGAATCATAAAACCACAGAATCCTTGAGTTGGATTGTGGCCATTCAGTCCAACCCCCTGCCATCCAGGAAGAAACAATCTAGGCACTAAAGGCTTTGTTTAAAAACCTCCAAAGGAAATTCCACTACTCTCCCTATCTGTTCAACTTGTTTGCAGAAAATATCATACTTAGAACTGATTTAGACATGGAAGAAGGAGGAGTAAAGTTAGGAGGAAGGAACATCAACTATCTAGGATATGCAGATGATACCATACTACTAGTGGAAAGTATCCCAGATATGGAACAATCACTAAAGAAAGTGAAGAGAAGAAAGCACAAAGGTAGGCTTAATGTTAAATATATTGTCCATGAAGGATTTACATACATTTAACCTAGTTAATGAGGAAATCAAAATAGTTTAAAAATTTACCATATATTGGATCAAATATCGAACAGAATGGAGACTGCAGCCAAGAAATCAGACAAAGATTAAGAATGGGAAGAACAGCTATGAAAGAACCAGAAAAGATCTTAAGGAGTAAAGATACATAACTGAGTACTAAAATTAGAATTGTCTAACCATTGTAGAATTGAGCAATCCATTACCATGTATGGATGGGAGAGCTGGATAGTGAAGAAAGCAGATAGGAAGGAAAATAATTCATTTGAGATGTGGTGCTGGAGAAGAGTGCTGAGGATACTGTGGATGGCCCAAAAGACCAACAATTGGGTCCTAGTACAAACCGAACCTTAGCTTTTCCTGGAAGCCAAGATGACTAAATTGAGCCTGTTGTACTCTGGCCACATTATGAGAAGGCACGACTGATTAGAAAAGACAATGATGCTGAAGAAGGTAGAGGGCAGTAGAAAGAGAGAAAGGCCATATGCTAGATGGATAGACAATTACAGAGACTGCAGGCCTGAACATACAGGACCTGAGCTGCGAGGCAGAGGATGGGGGCTTGGAGATATCTCATTCACAGGTTTACCATGAATTGAATTCAAAGGCAACTAACAACAAACAACAAAATACAGCACCATATGTGACTTTCAGCATATGCTGAAAGCCACGCCGGAAGAGCCTGTCACGCGTCCCATAAGGCTTGCATCCTTCTGAGGTTGCTAAAATGAGTACCCAGATTGTTGGGGGCAAATTAGCTTACTTGCTAATTAGCATGCTTGCTGTTCACCGCTATGATCTTTGGAATAGCGTTATATAAATAAAACAAATTATTATTATTTATTATAAGAACTAATGGGGCATGTGCCATGGTGCGCGCACACTGCTGCATGCCACGGGCACAAGCCTCATTAGTTCTGATGGGGCTTCAGTAGAATGTTGATGTTAACTTTGCCTGTTTGGATTTCACCATCATCATGAGTTGGATGCCTAGGTGGCCAGAAGGTGGTAACAGGACCCCAGAAAGAATGTAGATTATCTAACAAATGGCAAAAGAACCTCAGTCCTACAGTCTAAGAGAAAAGGGGGGGCCCTGCCCCACCTGATTTTAACTTTTTCACCTTTTAGCAAACAATTGCTTCAGATGACCTTTGGGCAGAGTACCAATGGAACTGATCTCTGTTATATTTCTCTAGTGCTAATTTAAATGTGTTATTGTTGTATTATTAACACTACCACCACCATATGCATTAGCCATCATGGGGTGTAAAAATTTTTTTAAAAATCAATTAATAAATAAAAGCATCACTGAAGCATCATTGAAGGCATGAATTCTAAGTGAGTCAGGCAAAAAAAAAAATCCTGTTTACTAGAATGTTGCTGAAACGATGACCTCT
>NC_056528.1:41573939-41586059 GCF_019175285.1 Sceloporus undulatus | reverse complement strand
GTTACTGCATTGCAGAAAGAAAGGGCGGCAGAAGGGTAGGGCTGAAGGACTTGGACACATACTGACTCTTAGAAAAAGATCTGGAATCCATCATGTTCCATTTAATTGACAGCTAGTTAAAGCCAAATGCTCTCTGATCCAGTTATATTTGAAATTTTTGGATGCCTTTACTGGCATAAGATGTGTTAACAACAGCTAGCCATAATTAGAAGCATGTGTACTGTATCAACTTTGTTGCTATTTGCTTTCCAACATCCTACACAACTGTTAAGAGTTCACCAGTGATGGAACAGCTTTATTGAACATTCCACATGATTGAATTAAAGACTTTAACGCCCTTCCTTAAGTGAGGGAGGCACTTTACATTGAAAACAACTGGGAATCTCTGACTTTGCATAGGAAGTGGAATCAGAGAGAGAAACATACAGGATGCACTTGGTTGCCAAAAAAAATAAAATGTTGCCAAAGAAACAAATTTGTAAAGCTGCAGAAATGCTTTGGGTGGGTTAGGTTTACAGCTAGTCCAAATTAAATGTGTGAAACAGTTACACCTTACTCACTGAGTTTGGCAATTCTGGGTATGTCTTAATTGTTAGGGAATATCTGTATAGCTAAAGAAAGTTGAATTTGGTGCAGGAAAAACAGGATGCAGAACAATTTCCCCTCCAGATGGTTTATTTGCAGTTTCCTTCAACCCAACCCAGCAAGGCCAATGGATCGTTAGCCAAAGATTGCCCATTCCGTGTGTAGATCAAGACATCCTACTCTGTACAAAAGTCTGAAGATGTGCCTTTTCAACATCTATTCAAATAGAAATATACCAGTAGTTATCCCTCATGGTTCAGTCTCCAAAGCCCTGGTGTCCAGCTTGTAATGTTTGATGAAAGTCAATGGCTGGGACCAGACAGCAGCCTTGCAGGCATCATCCAAAGGCACCCCAGTCAGAAAAGAGAAGGATGTCGCTACCTCCCTGGTGGAATGTGCTCGAATTCGAGCAGGAGATGTTTTCCCCAAGAGTTCATAGGAAAGGTGGATGGTGCCTGCCACCCACTGAGACAACATTGAATAGTCACAGATAGTCCTTTCTTGGATTCCGAGTAGCAGACCAAAGGTCTCTCAGAACGTCTCGAACCCGAAGATAATCTTTTTAAAGACAATTGGCTTGCATATGAAGATATATTGGAAAGAGGTAGGTGGATACCAAATGAAGACAATTGAAGATCTTAGACAAGTGGGGATTCATATCCACTGGTTTCTTTATAGACAATTACAAGAAAATTACAGGAAGGCAAGCAAGATGGAAGGCATAGAAGAGGGGGGAAATGAATTAGATATAATTCTCTTCTCAGGTAAAAAAGTTTTATAAATTTTTACTGAAACTTGAAATGAAGATGGAAGTAATAAAGTGTAATATGGTTAGGTGGTCCCGGGATATCGGCCGTACAATTACATTAAAACATTGGACTAAGGCGTGGAGTCAAAATATCAAGTCTTGGAGATGACTCACCAACAGGGTTGCCATGAGTGCAGTAAACAACAACAACCAATCTCTGAATTAGGTATAATATTTTCCCATATTTTGGATCTAGGAAGCTGTCTTATATTGAGTCAGATCATATGTCCATATAGCCAGTTACTAGCTACAGTGACTACTTATTGTTTTCTGGGGTTTCAAATGGAGTAGTGGTGGACTAAGCAGGAGGGGATACTTCACCTTGAAACTGTATCAGGAGTTGCTTAGTTCATGATCAGTCCATTGAGAAGGCTCAGTCTTAGTCTTCCCCTTAGAGATGCAAGGCTTAACCTGACATGTTCTGAATATAAAGCATGTGCTCTAACCAGACCTAGGGCTTTCCATTGTTAAGAACTGGGAAATATTCTGACTGCATGGTGAAATAAACAGACAGTCAATGTGTGTATTGCAATGTGTATTGAGATCCAGCTGGGGATAATTTTTAGTTGTGTGAATCAGCTCTGTTTTTATAACTGAGTTAAATCAGTGTTAAAACTATGCCCTTTCAGGACCTTTCGCAGTGGGCTTTTCACTCCAACCTTTGATTTGCATCATTTTCTTTTCCTTAAGACCCCATATTGTGTTTTGCTTTCACCCACAACCTGTTAATTATGCCCTTCTTGCTTTTACTCTACAGCCTCTCATTTTAGGAGTTTAAATCACAACCCTTAATGTTGCTTAAATGCAGAGTTTTGCCAGAATTGCCATTTTATGGCAATAATAAACTTGTGTTTAGATGCATTAACAACACTGGGCGATCACAAGGCTATTTTACTCTTAATATGGATAATCACCACATTTATTCTATCTCCTCCCCCCTCCCCATAGTCTCCATAGTTGCTATATGTTGATCTGCTGAGGATAATACAGCTGACGACATAAATGTAAATGTGCCCTAAGCTATACATTTATGTTTGGGAATGCACAGCATCTAAGTAGAGCAGCTTACATACTGTAGTAAGGATGAAAGCTTCTCCTTAGTCAAGAACTCTTGAGATGGACCAACTGTTAAACAAAGGAGATGCTCTGGATCTGTGGTGAAATATTACATTTTCCCAAAACCTAATGCTGGTGCTGGGTTTAAGGTTTTCAAAAAAACATGTTTCACTAACATTTAAACCTAAATAATACCCAGAGTGGCCTACTTTATGTTGTTAATTGCCATCATGTTGGCTTTGATATTGTGAATGAGAGACCTGCACTCCAAGACATACTACAGCAGTAGTTCCCAACCTGTGGGTCGGGACCCCTTTGGGGGTTGAATGATCCTTTCAAGGGGGTCACCTAAGACCATTGGAAAACACCTATTTAATTACAGTTATGAAGTAGCAATGAAAATAATTTCATGGGTTTGGGTCACCACAACATGAGGAACTGTATTAAAGGGATGCGGCATTAGGAAGGTTGGAAACCACTGTACTATAGGAATAGCTGTTAAATTAATCTTGCAGTCTTGAAAGAATGTGACTTCTTTCAATCCTGGAATGTTGCCTTCCTCTTTTCCTACTATCTTTCACTTGTCAAGAACTACCACCTGTTCTTATGAGAGTCCCCAAGGTCCTCCTTGGAAATGCTACCGTAGTTTACTGTTTTATTTGTTTTGTTTTGTTTTAATTAATTTTATTTTTATTGATTTTTTATTCATTTCTTCAAATATATCATACATTTTTCTTTACAATAAATTATCTCTTTGTTAACCGTTTCTTCTGTACATGTGTCGTCTTCTGTTCTTCTTCTTTTTTACAATTAAATCTTGTTCTTAATCTTCATTTCTTTCTTCCTCACAACTCCAAAAACCAAATATTATTATATATGTTTTCCCTTCATATATATATCCTTATACAGTACTCAAATATCCAATCAAGGGTTGCCATTCCTTTTCCCAATAATCTGTAGTCTTTTTCTTATTCCATACCGTTATTTTATCCAATTCCTTTAATTCTACTATTTTCTCTATCCACTCTTCCAGACTAGGTATTCTATCCGATTTCCAATACTTGGCCAACATAACCCTGGCTGCTGTCACCAAATATACTACCATTCTCCAGTATTTTTTTCTTTATCTGCTCCCAAGCTAGAAGTGATATTAAGTATTAAATATTTGAGTATTTTTTTTAATGGTCTTGTGTATTTTATTCCAAAAATTTTTAACTTTGGGGCATGTCCACCAAACATGATAATAAGACCCTTCCTTGACTTGACATTTCCAACAGTTCTTTCCTTGTATTTTATATATCCTAGATAGTCTTACTGGTGTATAATACTACCTGTTGGCAATTTTTAGATAATTTTCCTTTAAATCTTGGGAGCAGGTAAATTTACATGTTTGTTTCCATGATTTTTCCCAATCATCCATTTGTATGACATGACCGATCTCTTGGGCCCATTTTATCATTGCATCAGTTACCACTTCCATTTCAAGCTCTCTTTGTATTAAAATTTTATAGAATTCCCCCAGATCTTTGTCCCAAATTATCTTAACTATTACGTTCTGCTCTACTTCAAAATTTTTTTTGACAATATCTTGTTTATATCTTGAATTAATTTGATAATATTCCAACCAGTTTATTTTTCTTCCACTTTTTTCTAACTCCTCTTTTGATCTAATTCTGACTTTCCCCTGTGGTTCAATTATTAATATGTCTTTATATTGTATCTTGTTTCCTTTATTTAAACCACTATCAAAAAAGGCTTCCTGAGTTGAAACCCATAGTGGAATACCGTTGTAGAATTTTTCCCTAATATATTTCCATATATATAACAATGCTTTTCTTATCTTATGTCTCATAAATTCTCTGTCAATTTTTGCCTTCTCATATTCTATATATGCGTGCCATCCATATTTCATTCTAATTGCCTTGAGGTCTGTTATCCTCTTTTTGTTTTGTTTTGTTCTGTTTTGTTTTTGTCTTGTAATAATGTGTATGTGTTAATGTTGTTTAATTAGTTGGTTTTAATTATAATTGATTTAATAAATTTTTAAGGGGGGGAGGGAATTTTGATCTACAATGTATTGTATTTTATTGCTGTTAGCTGTCCCGATTGACCTCAAGGGGCGGGATATAAATAAATTTTTTATTTTTTATTTTATTTTTATCTTTTCTAATATGTCATATTGTAAAGAGAATTGTGATTAGTCCTGTTAAAGGCTTTGTAAACTGCTTTCTCTCTTAAAATGTTTGAAATCATGAAAGAATTCATGAATTGATATATATTTTGTTAACAGGAGCCAAATTTTAACTGGCCTCAAGAAAGCAGTGGCACAAAGTACAGGGACATAGAAAATATCTTTATAAATCAGTCAGTGCTACCTTAGGTAGGATTTATAACATGCCAGTATAGTTGCTGTTGGGCATACCTGTACATATAGAAAATCATAGCTGCACAAAATCATATAGAAATCATGCTTTTCCTTCTTTTCCTTCCCCACCTCCCACCACTTGAGGCAGACTTGGAAATGCTTCCAGTGGGAGAGTGAGTTCCCTGCCTGGGAAGGCCTCCTTGTCAGAAAAACATTTACTGACTTCAGAGATTGAGGCAGAAGGATCCATAGTGTGGGGCGAGGAGTGCATGGATGCAAAAAGGTAGTGCAATGCAAATAGCCAACTATCCTGAAAGTACTAAAAAAAAGCACTCTCAGCGTGGCCAAAGGCTGGTGTCAAAGGGGAGGAATGCAGAGCAACAGTGGGCAGTAAGCTGCAGCAGTGGTGGCCCTAGCCCAGTGGTGGCAGCAGTGGAGATGGTGGTGGTGGAGGCAAGATTGGCCACCACAATGATCCCTGCTAGTATGACCCCCTGCAGGCAGCACAGAAATGGTAATCATCAGGTAATATAGATCCTTACTTAGCCCGCAGGCAATACTCAAGCCAGCCCTGAAGCTGATACTGCTAAACTTCACAGGAATGATGGAGATGCCTTGGAAGAAAATGTCAAGGAATATGGAATATGGGGAAAACTGAGAAGCAGTGCAACTCTGTAGAGAAATGAGCAAGAGGAGAGAACTGTAGAGATGGAGCCAGAAGGATACATATTTATCTGCTGCAAAATATGTGTAATGTTTGTCTTGTGGCCAGAAAACATTCTCTAACAAATGCAAATTTGTACCTGTAGTAGAAGATCAGCACACTATAGCCAAATGTTGAGTCAGTGCATAAGGTAACATATAGACCTCCTGAGTAGAACTGAAGGGGAACTGATCCTACAAGAACCAACAGGAAGAAACTGCCAAGGAAAATGAAAAGGCCTCTACCAGTGAGGAACACAATTGAAGCCACTCAGTTAGGAGCAGACCATACCGAAGGGTTTCAGAACCTCTCGAAATTCCTACATCTTCTTTAGGATAGTAGCAGTGAAGAACCTCAAGCAAGAAACCAGCAATGAAAAATGCCACACACTAAGGAAAGAATCAATGTAGTTGGCAACCACAACAAGAATGGGGAAGTGCTTGTGGCTGGAGACTCATTTCTCAGGAATATAGATGCACCTGTGTGCCAGACTGGAAAGATCACAGAATCATAGAATTGGAAGAGACCGCAAGGACCATCCAGTCCAACCTCCTGCCATGCAGGAAATCTAAATCAAAGCATCCCCGACAGATGGCTATCCAGCCTCTGTTTTAAGGAAGGAGACTCCACTACACTCCGAGGGAGTTTGTTCCACTGTCAAACAGCCCTTACTGTCAGGAAGTTCTTCCTAATGTTGAGATGGAATCTCTTTTGCTGTAGCTTTCAACCATTGCTCCGGGTCCTAGTCTCTGGATCAGCAGAAAACAAGCTTGCTCCCTCCTCAATATGACATTCTTTCAAGTATTTAAACAGGGCTGAATCAGGAAGTGTGAGGTCAGCCCATATCAGGCTGCCACTGACAACTTCTTTTTCTAAACTGGATTCTAGGATAGTTTTGGACTATTTGTTAAAGAGTACAATGGCCCAATCACATTAGCAGTTTTTAAAGAGTACAATGGCCCTACCACATCTAGCAGTCTAGAGATCTGTGGATTTGACCATCTGTGGATGGCAGTAAGTACACCCAGACATGTTAACACAGATATGCACATGTCATCACTTACTGAATAATATGGGTACATCCTTCCACATTTTTCCTATCCATGGAGATAGTCAGAACTGAACTACCATGGATGGGAAGCATCAACTGAACACCTTTCAGCAGATCACCTCAGACTATGAAGCTTTGGGCAGGAAACTGAAGGCACAGGTGGTATGATCATCAATTCTACCAGTGAAGGATAGACACAGGTACAAGACGACAGTAAAAGTGAAGTGACCCCCTTGCCACAGCAGCTATTGAGTCATTATTTTGGCCTTTCTGTATGGAGCCTATGTCTCTGAATTTTTCTAGAATGTTGCAGGAAATAAAATGGCACTTGTTAGTAAATATCATTTTGATGGTGTACATCATGTCCTCCTCCAGGTTTTCTTTTTTTGAAAATGACTCAGTGTTTGAGGCATGCTAGGAAAATAAAGCAAATAATAGTACTATTAATACTAATAGTAGTACAAGGCCAGGAAAAAAAAACACATCCTATTAAAATGACAGTGAGAAATGAAAACAAATGTCATGTCAATCCATAAATAATGCAATGAATGCAATTTTAAGAAATGAATAATGAAACAAATGGAGTTTTTAAAAATGGGAATGAAAGAAGCAATGGTCTTTTTTTTTTCTTGCACAGTCCTATAACATGACATTCATACATAACCTGGCAAGTTCAGAAATTGGATATGGATTTCTACATATTTAAATCCCTTTCAAGTTTGTGTAAAAGCTAGTTGAAAAGGGCAAGGGCACAATGTCATGGACATGAAAGCACGACTGAAGCTTCCAAATAGGCTGAGATTTGATTTTTCCAATTCAAAATTACATTGAGAGTTCCTTTTAAAACATATTTTATTATATTATATTTCAAGACATAGGTATGGGTTCCTCTCACAATAGTCCCCTGCTGTTCAATATATATTCTTTTATTAATGTAAAAGCTGAACAGGATCACTACCTGAAGTGAACTTTCACATTGAAGATGAACCTTTCTCCCTGCATGTCTGTCTACCTGAGATGCAGCTACCTTTTGACTCTAAAGTATTTGACAGTTGACTGTTAACTCCTACTTACCCATATTTTATCTGCAATATTCCTCTGGTAATAGAGGATTTTCTGCCTCTTTGATCTTCCAGATCTTGGAAAGTTACTTTTAAAAATAATTAAATATATAAACGAATATTGTAGCTTCTTGGATACTGAGAAAAGAAATCTGATGAAATGGACTAGAATCCCCAAAAGCTTCTGCTAGAAATTTCTTTTCTTAATCTCTTTTATATCTTTTTATGCCAAAACAGACTAATATGGCTATGACTTTAAAAGTAAATCATATTATTACATTTTGAAGGTACCTAGTTATCATCAAAGTAAAAAAAAAAATTAAAGTAACTCTTCCTAATCAAAAATAACTACTTCTCAGGCTTGTTTAGTGGGTTTACTTGTTGGCTGCTCCCAGAATTTGGAAACTCCCTTCATACAGAAACTGATTGGGGCTGCATCCACACTGCAGAAATAATTCAGTATGACACCACTTGAGCTGCCATGGCTCAATGCTATGGAATTCTGGGCACTGTAGTTTTGTGAGACATTAGCCTTCTCTATCAGACAGCTCTGGTGCTATAATAAACTACAAATCCGAGGATTCCATAATACGGAGCCATGCAAATTAAAGCAGGGTCAAACTGGATTCATTCTGCAATGTGGCAGCACCGTCAGAAGCCCTAGGCAAATAATAAGTGAATGTGGGAGTTCAAGTCCACAATCTCTGATGGACCAAAGATTGGTGCAAAAATCAAGTAGACAGATTAGTTCTAGTCCATGCATAAGTCTAAGAGATATGGATAAGGCAATTTTGTGCTGGACTAAATTTCTAGAGCTTGACTACTTGTAAATTATGTGAACCACAAAAAAGGAGAGAATTGACTGGAACTCCAAATATTCTGCTTTGTTATTAACCACCCTTGAGTCGATGTTGACTCATGGAGACCCTGTGGATGAGACATTTCCAAGACTCCCTGTACTTCACTATTCTTCTAGGTTCTTGCAGATTCATACCCATGACTGCCTTGAGTCCATCCATCTAGCATTCCTCTTTTTCTACTTCCCTCCACCATTCCTAACATTATTGCCTTTTCTAATGAGTCACGACTTCTCATGATGTGGCCAAAGTATGACAGCCTCAGTTAATCATCTTTGCCTCCAGGGAAAATTCAGGCTTGATCTGTTCTTGGACCCATTTATTTGTACCTTTTGCTGTCCATGGTATCCTCAGCATTCTTCTCCAGCACCACGTTTCAAATGAATTTATTCTCTTTTTGTCAATTTTCTTAACTGTCCAGCTCTTGCATCCATACATGGCTATGGGGAATACAATTGCTTGCACAATTTTATCTTCCGTGCTTAGTTCTATATCTTTGCTCTTTAGGAGCTTTTCTAGTTCTTTCATAGCTGCCCTCCCCATTCATAGTCTTCTCCTGATTTCTTTACTGTAGTTCCCATTCTGATCAATGTTTGATCCAAGATATAGGAACTCTTTTATTATTTCTATGTCCTTATTGGACATAGAACAGGGGTAGGCAACCTTTTTGAGCCGGGGGCCGGGTTGCTGTCCTTCAGACAACTGGGGGGCCAAAGCCAAAAAATAAAGAATTAAATAATTTTTTAAAAAATTAAATAAATAAATAAACCGGGACAAATGTAGGACAAAAATTTCAAATGGAGGACACTTTTAAACAAAATTTGGAGGACACGTGAAAAAATTTGCTGATTTTTAAAAAAATGTTACTATAAATGCATGTTTCTGAGGCTTCTATATACAATTGCCCCCCCTTGCCCGCCTCCTCCTGATAGGCCAAAGGCCCCACGCCCTCACACGAGAGGCCAAAGGCTCCGGTGGCAATCGGTGGCAGGACCGGGTGGGGGCCGGTCCCAAGGCCTTGCTGGGCCGCATCTGGCCCACGGGCCGCAGGTTGCCTACCCCTGGTCTAGAACTTATGAAGATCCTCCATGATCATTATTTTTTGTTTTCTTTATGTTCAACAATAAGCCTGCCTTTGCACTTTATCTTTGACCTTCCCCAGTAGTTGCTCTAGGTCTTCCATGTTTTCTGTTAATAGTATGGTGCCATCTGCATATCTTAAATTGTTAATATTCCTTCCACCCATTCTGCCTTCCTATCTCAAGATGCTACATGTTTACAAATGGGTATCAGTACTGTTCTCTTTAAAAAGATCCTCCCACCCTCAACTGTGTAAGTAGATGGAAAAAATACAGTGCGCCCGCATCATACATGGGTTTGAGCATACACTCAAGCCCTCGGGGAGCCACATGGGGCGCAAGGGTGGTGCATCACATTGGAATGAATGAGGCATGCACCCATGGCGCATGCACACCACCGCGTGCATGAGCCCCATTCAAGTGAATAGGGTTTGAGCATACGCGCTATTTGGCTTACCCAGGGAGGTCCGGAACAGATCCCCTGCATAAGCCAAGGGTGCACTGTATGTATCTTTTAAGCAATACATCCCATATTTTTCCAGATGTCTTCTGTTGCTTTTAAACTTTAAATTTTTTCTCTTTTTCTGTGAAAACCTGTGCAGTGGAGGTTTCCTGGTGTGTGATTCAGCTGTTTCTCAGATATGCCAGACATATTTCAGCTCATCTATGTTTTTTCACCAGGCAAACAAGAGCAGATAATCAATAGCATGGCATATACTTCTCCAGGTGGGAGGAAAACACATATTTAGTACTGTAAGACAGAGAGAAAAGCAATTGGCATTTCTCTCCTAGCAAAAAGCTAAACCATGGTGCTCCCACCAAAAAGGTAGCAAATGCCAGGGCTTAACACACTAGAGAAAAAGGGATTTCAAAATCAGCGGGTGAAAATTCTCTGCCACTGTGTAAAAAATCTTTGTTTCCATTTGTGTTTTTATTGACATTTATACTGTACCTTTCTATAAGATATCCAAGGTGGCTTACAATGGAAAAGAGTGAAACAATACACAGTAATAAAAAACAGACTAAAAAGTAATAGCAACAGAAAATTAATTTTGTTGTGTGTCTACGGCCAATCCAAAAGGGAGGAGTGATGGGGCCAAGCTGAGCTGCTTTGGATCCCATTTTGGGAGAAGGCAGAATACAAGTGCAGAAAATGGATCAATCTCTTGAGGCAGGTGGTTCTATATACTGAGGACCACAACTGAAAAGGTCCTTTTTATAGGTTTTTGTTGCAAGTGGGGCTTCAATAGAGAGTCAGTGAGTCAGACAATGCTCTCTAATACCTATAAGCACTTCAAGATCATAGTTCTTTATTGGTCTAAACAGAAATGAGAATTTCTCCTGCTTGCAGATAGACGTTGTTGGGGGGAAGACTTATGCAACTGAACCAGATAGCGTTCCCTGTGCACTGAAAATTTTCAAGTGATACCTGCAAAGACTGGCCAGTGACTGGTACCTCTAACTCTAAAGGCCTGTGATTAGTTTGGGATAGAGTCTAGACAGTATAGTAGTCTCATTCTGATTTGTTCATGACCACTGGCTTTTGTATTCTGATTTCTGAATTCAAACATCAAGATTTCTGGCTCTATTGTGGCAGGACAACCCAATGTCATAACCACCAAGGGGGACATGGCACCATAAACAGTAGGGCATTCAAGAAAAATGTAGGACATTACTAAATAAAAGCTAAAAACACTAATATAAATATGTTTATTTTATATGGTTTATTTACAGCTATATATGATGCGGCAGCTGAAAAGGCCAGTGCAATTTAAGGCTGCATCAATAGAAGTATAGTGTCTAGATCAACGGAAGCAGTAGTGCCACTCTATTCTGCTTTGGTCAGGCCCTACTTGGAATATTGTGTCCAGTTCTGGGCACCACAGTTTAAAAAGGATGTTGAGAAACTGGAGTGTGTCCGAAGAAGGGCGACTAAAATGGTGAAGGGTCTGGAAACCATGCCCCATGGGGAGAGTATTAAAGAGTTAGGTATGTTTAGCCTGGGGAAGAGACAGTTAAATGAAGACATTGGCGGGGACACCACTAATGCAGAGCTCATTTGTGGTTGTCTGTTGAACTGACTGTATCTAAATCAAATTATGGCCTGTTACAGACTGCCAAAATAAAGCTGCTTCGGGTCTCATTGGAGGTATGCTGTTTAAATGATGCATGCATCCCTAAGAATCCGGAAGCTGCACCAAAGCTGCACTCCAGTGCTTAGGAATGGAGTGTGACTTTGGCGTGACCTCTGGACTCTTAGGACCCATGCATCATTTCAATAGCATACCTCCAAAGAAACCCGAAGCAGCTTTATTTTGGCAGTCTGTAACAGGCCTATGAGCCACCTAGAGTTCCAAATAAGACCATAAAATATGGCATCTCAGAGCATCCCAGAATGAAAGAAACAAATGAATCTAACCATTGTAGTCTTCCTATTTCAAATAAACATATCTAGGAAGGTGTGACAATTCAGAATGCAGGAACGGAGACAGATGTGTATTATCAGCTATAACTCAAAACCTGTACAACACTTTGGATGGCCCCAACATATATTG
>NC_056528.1:41531936-41573929 GCF_019175285.1 Sceloporus undulatus | reverse complement strand
CCTGACACACAGGCTCCCCAGGCAAGTTTTGGATGCTTCAGAAGCATGACAGAGCACAGGCTTAGCTAAGGCAGAAGGGGGGAAAGCCTAGCAATTACGTTTCTCTGCTCTGTAAAGGTAGCTGAAGATTGAAAAAGAAAAACAGTTCTTCCATTTCAGATTCTCATTGACAGGCTATGTAATTAGTATGTTAATACATTCATTTAGCTATTCTAGCCAATGCAAAAGGAAACCTTATCATACCTAACTCATCTCCTGGATTTTTAGAAAGGTTGCTAATATGCTATCCAGATAAAGGAATAGGCCACATGAGCAAGCATGCAGACTATCCTAAAAGATGGGAGGCAATAGAATGCCCACACAACAAGAAAAGATAATGAGGAGAATTTAACAGTTGCAGAGAGGCTGAAATTCCCCAAGCACTGTGCAAATATTGAAAGAAAAGAAACTCACACAATATAATAGGTATGAAAGAAAGGGGGGAAAACACTGGGAAGGGAAGAGGAAACCAATAGTTTGGAAAGCACCTTTTCTGGTGAGGGGATAGGGCTAGGCTGGCCTCCTCCTTAACATACTTTCCTAATGAGAGGCTGGGAGTATTGCTCCTAGTACTACTGATCTCTAGGTCCATTGATCAGGCAACAGTTCCTCCCCCATTCCAGTCTGATGGTATTTAAATTTTTGACATTAAACTAGGGATGTAAATCTTTCTTATTTAATTCTTGTGAACAAGGTATTTTAAATGTTTTCTCCCCTATGGATAAGATTCCCAGAGTTTTGCCTGACTACTATGCTTTCTGGTATCCTGAACTCTTGATTCATCCTTATTTCTTTGCCTTCAGAAACTCTGGACTTTGGGTTGCTTCAGACACTGTGTCCTTGTTGCTCTTTTGCCTTGTCATTATCTTGTAACCAAAGGCCCTGTAGCTTTATTGCTATCGGCTGCATGCAGCTTTCCCGGACACTCTGCCTCCTGCCTCTGGCTGATTGGACTCCTGGAACACTTCCTTGGCCTCAGACTACTCCCTGACTCAGTCCAGCCTCTAGCCAATGGGGCTCCTGGAGCACAGTCTTGTGAGGCCAGTCTGTGGATTCAGCCATGCCCTAACACAAACTGACCCTGCTACTCTTGTGACAGGTCCTTGGACTCTAAGTTTCTTCCTCTTAGTCCCAGAAGCCTGCCTCAGAATCCATACTGGCCACTCCTTGGGCCTTGACAATTGGAAACCCAATGTGTTGGGTAAAGTGTTTGGATCACTGAAAAGGTAAAGTGTTTGGATCACATTTGGTCATTAATAAATGTGAATCCCAAAAGTTGCAGCTTATGATCTTGTAAATATTGAACAGGATGCTAGCCATGGGTTTTAAGTGTTTTTGTAAAACAAACAAACAAACAAACAAAAAGGTGTAGCCTCCCCCATTTGTTGCTGGAAATAGTGTTTGCATAAAAACAACAATTTGGATACAATGACCTACAGCCCTGACTTAGTCCTCACACAGTGGTAGAGATCTCCCACATTGAAGGGCCACTGTGTTGTTGATGAACACTTAATACATACATCTTCTTGCAGAACACCTTGCAACTGCACTTTGCAAGGCATCTTGGCCAGAGTGTGTTGGGAGAAGGTTGCATGCAACAGGGCTCATGAATAATCAGCACCAACAGCCAAGCTGTATGGAACATACTCATACAGCTAATAGGGCCCAAAGGATCCACTACTTAAATCAGTTCATGGACATCAACTAAACATCCAATCAGTGCCAGAAAATCTTTCCCCTAAGCCCCTTATATTTTGGAGATTATGGAATACTTTCAAAAGGTGACCAAAAGTAGAGACAGCAATTTCAGTGTTACAGAAATAGTTTCGTTTGACATCACTTTAACTGACATAGCACAATGCTATGGAATTGTGGAAACTGTAGTTTTGTGAGATGTTTAGTTTTGTCTTACAGAAAGCTTGGGTGCCACAACAAATGGCATATCACAGGATCCCATAGCATTGAACCATGACAATTAAAGTGGTGTAAAACTGCATTATTTTGGCAGTGTTGATCCAGCCAACACATCTTGTGAAACTAAAATGGCATCTCCCAGACCCTTCTAGTCATGCTCAACAGAATTCTGCTGTTCTTGGTGGCTACTGCCATGACCACTAAATAAACAGGAGAGGGTCACTGATGGAATAGGCCCATATGAGGACACTCAGCTAATGGGACCCTTAAACCTGAAATACTGTCATTGTTCATTATTTCATGACTTTTCAATGTGGCTGAATTGTTTTATACAAGAAATGCGGTTGGGGAGTATGGCCCCTCAGGTTATTGGCAAAAAAAAGGGGGGGGGGGGGCTACCCATGTATCCAGTATGTTTCTTTTGCTGTTATTTCAAAGCAGTGATGGGACATAAAAAGCCATTTAAAGTTTAAAGATCCTGCATAGAGCTGAGCTGTGTTTTGTATGCAGGAGAGCTGTTGCATGGAACTAAGGTGTGCTTTGCAAGCAGGAGCACTGGGGTTTTCTGTTGAGGAGACATGAATAAAATTGCCATGCGAACTCTGTCCTTGACCCTGATTCATGCCTGTAGCTCTTCCCACTATTGGGAATCTTCCTGCCCCTGTTTTAGACATTTAGAATTACCCCAGATCACTGCACAGTTCACACATCTTTTATGATGGTAGGAAACAAGATCTTTTAAGTTGGATACTTGAAACTTGTCTAGTGATTAAGGGCAAAAGCATTTATCTTATCTTAATGTAAGTGGAACAAATACTGTCTCTGTCCTAGGGAACACCAAAATCCTCAAATGTAGGCTAGATTAGGTGTGCTGGCCTGATGTGACTTCATTACATACATTGCTTGCTGGTCTAGCAAATTACTTTTGCCCCCCCCCCTCCCTTTATTTTGGTCTTCCTGTGTGATTTTTTTTTTTTAAAGCACCAGGCAACATCCTCTAAGCGGTATCTGCAGATAGATTTGTGTTGACAACTACAGGCTGCTGTCTCCACTCTGGCCGTTAAACACTACATCACCCTGCCTCCCTTTCAGAATTATGGACCATCAGGTTATTGGCAAAAAAAAAAAGTGGGGGGAGAAAAATATAGGAAAATAACATACAGAATATAGAAAGCTGCCTTAAAATCAGTATTTTTTCTCTGTCTTTGAAATGAATGCAGGAAGTCTCTAGGTCTGGAGTGAGAAACTGTGAAAAACATTGAAGGTATTTTTAAAAACATCAACTCCCATAATAGTTCATTTTTTAAATATAGCTAGGGATAATGGGGCAGTAGGTGAAAAACATACTGGGGGCAGAACCTCAGGCTTTCTCTGTATCAGTGATGGTGAACCATTTAAAGATCGAGTGCCCAACTCAATGGTGTTCCCACATCGGGTGCCACCCAGTGCTGGGGTGGCAGGAATTCTGAGGGTTGGGACTTCCTCAGAGACAGATAAGTTTTTTGCACAGGCTTCTGGTGCATTACGAAAGGGAGCAGGATGGGAACAGGAGGCGGCATAGAATCCAGTTTACTGCACAGGAGAACGCCGCTGCCGCTGCCACCAGGACTTACCATTCTGTTCCGGATGCGTTCCCCAGGGGCCGATTTTCGGGAACGCTTCTAAACAGTTGACATGGCGTGGGAACAGAGGGGTGGGTAGCATGGGCAGGTCAAGGCAGCTGTGGGGCCAGGATACCTAGCCAGTGTAGACAAGGCCTCAGTCTGACCCGCTGCCATGCTACAGAATTAATACAGTTTTTACACCACCTTAACTGGATGGCTCCATCCTATGAAATCCTGGGATTTATGGGCGATGTGTGGTGTGATGTAGAATGTGGTGGAATCTGCTCCTTTGGTGATTTTTAAACAAAGGCTGGGGGTCATCTATTGGGGGTGCTTTGATTGAGTATTTCTGAACAGGAGGGGGTTGGACTTGATGGCCCTTCCAGCTCTACGATTCTACTGTATGTACCTCATTGTAGCCAGAGCTTTCTGACAGAGAAGGCTCAATATCTCACAAAACTACAAATCCCAGAGTTCCATTTATGTGCTGCATCTTTTCTTATACAACTTGGGGGAGCGGCATTGAGCCATGACAATTGACAGTTAAAGCAGTAATTAAGTAATTCTGCAGGGTAGATGCAGCCTCAGTTACTTTCAATTTCTGTGAATTCTACTTTCATTTTCTCTTTCTCTTTCTTCTGAAACCTTTCTTCCTACATTGAAATTTATGCAAATTTTAAAACACATTTTCCTAATTTGCACACTCATTTACGCATTTACCTGATTCACACAACTTTCTTCATTGAGGAAAGTGTATTTCTCTGTATTTTCTGAAGCTGTATGGATTTTAGACCTTCACATTTTAAAATATGCACAAGTATATATTAGCTTTCACAGATATGCAAATACTTGAGGTAAATAGCATTTTTTTTCTCACGAGATGTCTTAGGAGTATAAAAATGTCAAGTCTAATGATATTAAACAACCACCACCCCACACACATATATATTGGCATCTCTTGTACCAAATATAATGCCCACTTTTATAATTGATACAGCTGCCTCATTTTGGACACTCTTCTGCCTGCAAACATTCCTTGTTTGAAGACCAGCTCTTTGCTTGGATTCTAAACAGTGTGTGCATATGTTCTCCATATGTAATGGCTCCCAAATCACACTCATTTGTATTACTACATTTTTAATTTAATGATTGATACATCAGGCTCTGCAAACTGACTGTCAGACTAATTCATATAATATTAGAAGAGTGCAGGGGAGGGGGTATCTAGAAGCGTGTGGTAGGTTTATTAATGTACTTTTTAAAGAAGAAAGACTAATGAAATCTTCAATCCCGCTCTAATGAATCCTAATGAAATGAAATACTTATAGGTGGTGCTCTCCATATGGACCCACTTTAGAATTAAGCGATGTGAGCCAAATGCAAAATATTAACCTAGAGTTTTTAGTGAGGAGTGGTAATGTATGTCACCATCACCAGCTATTTTCTTTAAATATCCCTTGCTCAGGTTCCTCATTCACACAACTTTCTTCATTGAGGAAAGTGTGTTTCTCTGTATTTTCTGAAGCTGTATGGATGTTAGACCTTCACATTTTTAAATATGTACAGGTATATATTATTTCTCAGCAAATGCAGAAATGCAAATGCTTGAGGTAAACTGCATTTTTTTCTCACAAGATGTCTCAGGAGTAGGCCTTCATAATATGTGTCAGTATAAATACAGAGAGATGTGTGGATGCTAGGCACATTAGTGATAGTTCAGGAGTTACATCAATGGACCTGTAGAGAAGATATCAAAGTGATATCAGATAAGAGTGGTAATTGTTGGAGGCAATTGGCTTACACATTGCAAACCACTTAGGGAGTGCTAGATCATTGATAAATAGTATAGAAATGTACTTGCTATTGTTATGCTCTTGGCAGTGGGAGTTTAACCTCCTCTATGCATGTACAAACAGTTGTAGGCCAGATCTTTGTCAGTGAATTTGGTGAAATTACAAGAGAAAGTTGGGTGGTAAAGGGTCTTCATTTGATGCATCTTTCTTGCCTACAGATGTGGAGACCTTCACATGCACCAAGTGCAAGTTGGTAGCCCTCTTGGAGGAGAAAGTCCAGCGGCTGGAGTCCAGAGTAGCTACACTTCAACATACAGTATTAGGGAGCAAGATGTTTTCCTGGACAGAAGGGAACGAACAGTCTTGGATGGGGACCACACAGAGAAAGCTGCTGGGGAGGAGGAGGTCACTTCGCATACATAGGAGGCAGACAGCTGGAGGAATGTCACACAGAGAAGTAGGGAAACCAGGGATAGTTTTGGGAGCTTGCAGCTACAGAATCATTTTGAAGCTCTTTCCCTTATCAAGGTGCACCAGGAAGAGCAGCATGGACAGACTTCAGGGATAGAGCAGGGGAATCTGACATTTCCACCACAAGGAACAGTCACTGCTAAGCCTCAGAGGAGGCATGTGGTCCTGGTGGGGGACTCCTTGCTGAGGGGTACAGAAGCAGTGATTTATGGGTCTGACAAGATGTGTTTTGACGAGATGTGTTTTGTCTCCCTGGGGCAAAGATCCATGATGTGACAGAGAGGCTGAACAGACTGGTCAAGCCTACTGACCAATACCCCTTCCTTTTGGTCAATGTGGGAACCAATGATACTGTGAGACACAGCCTTCAGAATATCAGAAGGGATTACGAGGCTCTGGCTAGGAAGCTGAAAGAAATGGATGCACAGGTTGTCATCTTGTCTCTTCTGCCAGTTGAAGGGCATTTTCCAGGAAGGGAGAAGAAAATAGTGGATGTAAACCAGAGGAGGGACTTCTGGCAAGGGATGGGTTGCATCTCACACCAGTTGGCAGAAACATTTTTGCCAACAGTCTCAAGAATTTGATCAGGAGGGCTTTAAACTGGGTTATGTGGAGGAGGGAGACAGTATTCTGGAAGGCAAAAGGGCTGGAGAAAATAGCCAAACTGACATAGAGGGAACAAGGCAAGTAGTGCAAGGACCCAAAAGTGGGAGGCAAAAAAACTTGCACAGGCAGCAAGTAAAAGGGACACATGGTCTTCGATGTCTCTACACTAATGCACAGAGCATGCGAAATAAGCAAGATGAACTAGAACTCCTAGTACAACAAAGCAAATATGATATAATAGGCATTACTGAAACCTGGTGGGATGAGATTCATAAGAGAATGTAGTAATAGAGGGGTATAACGTTTTAAAGAGAAATAGGCCTAACAGGAAAAGAGGGGGAAAAGCACTATATGTCAAAGATATTTACACCAGTGAAGAGATGCAAAACATCAATATTGGAAGCCAGGTGAAGAGCATCTGGATAAAAATTAAAGGTGAGGGAAACAACAGGGATGTTATTGTGGGAGTTTACTACAGACCCCCAAGTCAGATGGAGGAATTGGATGACACCTTTCTAGAACAGATGACTACACATTCAGAAAGGAGACATGTAGTAGTGGTGGGTGACTCCAACTATCCTGATATTTGCTGGAAGACAAACTCAGCCAAATTTTCAAAGTCTAGCAAATTCCTCACTTGCCTCGAAGACCAATTTCATTGTCCAAAAGGTGGAAGAGGCAACAACTGGGTCTGATCCTAACCAACAGAGGTGACTTGGTTAATGGGGTGCAAGTGGTGGGTTCATTAGATGAAAGTGACCATGTTCTCCTGGAATTTGTTATACAATAGAAAGGAGAAACCAAGAGCATAGTCAGACACATGTTCTAGACTTTAGGAGCCCTGATTTCAGTAAACTTAGAGAAATACTGGGGCTGATCCCATGGTCAGGAATACTAAAAGAGAAGGCAGTTCAGGATGGATGGGAGTTTCTCAAAAGGGAGATACTGAAGGAACAATTTCAAACAGTTCCAATGAGGAAGAAAAATGGGAGATGTCTCAAGAAACCAGGATGGATGACTAAGGAACTTTCAACTGAGCTAAGTTTTAATTGGAACATATATAAGAAATGGGAAAAGGGGGAAATCACTACAAAGGAATTCAATCAAATAGCTAGCATGTTTTGGGGTAAAGTCAGAAAAGCTAAAGCGCAGAATGAACTCAGGCTTGCTAGAGAGGTTAAGAACAATAAAAAGGGCTTTTTTGGATATGTCTGCAGCAAAAGGAAGAAGGAAATGGTAGGGCCACTGCGTGGAGAAGATTGCAAAATGCTAACAGAAGAGAGAGAAAAGGCAGAATTACTCAACACCTTCTTTGCTTTAGTCTTCTCAGAAAAGGCAAAGGGTGCTCAACCTGAGGATAATGGAGCAGAGGACAGAAGAGGGGAAATTCAGCATAGAATAAGTAAAGAGATAGTAGAGGAATACCTGGTTAATCTAAATGAATATAAGTCTCCATGACTTGAACTACATCCAAGGGTATTAAAAGAACTGGCAAATGTAATATCGGAGCCTTTGGCAATAATCTTTGAAAACTCCTGGAGAAGAGGAAAAGTCCCAGCAGAATGGAGGAGGGCAAACGTTGTCCCCATCTTCAAAAAGGGGAAGAAAGGGGATCCCAACAATTATCCAGTTGGTCTGACATCTATACCAGGAAAGGTTCTGGAGCAGATCATTAAACAGAGAGTCTGTGACCATCTAGAAGGCAATTCCATAATCACAAAAAGTCAACATGGGTTTCAGAGAAAGAAGTCATGCCAGGCAAATCTGATCTCTTTTTTGGATAAAATTACCAGCTTGGTAGAGGAAGGAAATGCTGTGGATATAGTATATCTTGATTTCAGTAAGGCCTTTGACAAAGTTCCCCATAACATTCTTGCGAACAAGATTGCAAAATGTGGGCTAGACAAGGCAACTGTTACATGGATTTGTAATTGGTTGACTGACCAAAGCCAAAGGGTGCTCGACAATGGCTCCTTTTCATCCTGGAGAGAAGTGACCAGTGTGGTCCCACAGGGCTCTGTCCTGGGCCCAGTGCTATTCAACCTCTTTATCAATGACCTGGATGACAGAATTGGGAGCATACTTATCAAATTTGCAGATGACACCAAATTAGGAGGAGTAGCAAATACCCCAGAGGACAGGATCAAAATTCAAAATGACCTGAATGACTAGTAAGCTGGGCCAAAGCTAACAAAATGAAATTCAAGATGGAGAAAAGTAAGGTACTGCACTTAGGTGGAAAAATGAAATACACAGATATAGGATGGGGGACACCTGGCTGAATAAGACTACATGTGAAAGGGATCTGGGAGTCCAAGTAGACCACAAATTGAACATGAGTCAACAGTGCAATGAGGCAGTTAAAAAGGCCAAATCAATTTTAGGCTGCATCAATAGAAGTATAGTGTCTAGATCAAGGGAAGTAATAGTGCCACTCTATTCTGCTTTGGTTAGGCCCCACCTGGAATACTGTGTCCAGTTCTGGGCACCACAATTCAAAAAGGATGTTGAGAAACTGGAGCGTGTCCAAAGGAGGGCAACTGAGATGGTGAAGGGTCTGGAAACCATCTCCTATGAGGAATAACTTAGGGAGCTGGGGATGTTTAGCCTGGAGAAGAGAAGGTTAAGATATGAAAGCCCTCTTTAAATACTTGAAGGGATGTCATATTGAGGAGGGAGCAAGATTGTTTTCTGCTGCTCCAGAGACTACTACCCGGAACAATGGATGCAAGCTCTGAGAAAAGAGATTCCACCTCAACATTAGGAGGAACTTCCTGACAGTAAGAGCTGTTTGACAGTGCAATACACTCCCTCGGAGAGTGGTGGAATCTCCTTCCTTAGAGGTCTTTAAACATAGGCTGGATGGCCATCTGTCGGGGATGTTTTGATTGAGAATTCCTGCATGGAAAGGGGTTGGACTGGATGGCCCCTGTGGTCTCTTCCAACTCTATGATTCTGTGACAAAATTTAGGTTGTCATATTTCAGACACATTATGAGAAGATGCAACTCATTGGAAAAAACAATAATGCTTCGAAAGGAAGAAGGAAGTAGAAAGAGAGGAAGGTCACATGCTAGATAGATGGACTCCAAAGGAGGTCACAAGTAGAGTTTGCAGGAACTGAGCAGTGCAGTGGCAAAGAGGGAGTCTTGGAGATGTCGAGTCAAGATTGACTTGAGGATGGTTAACAACAATCGCAGCACAACATTATGATCAAGGCAAAACTCAGGATCCAAAGCTACACTACAGCAACAGTAAAAAGTGTCACACTGCAAAAGTAGGAAGATAAATATTGCTATTCCCTCCCTACTTGAGTTGCAAATCTGAGCTGCGTATTCAAACAAAGAAGAAATAGACATTTGAGCACCAAAAATCCTCATAATAAAGAATTGAATGTGTAATAATAAATCTTTAATGAAATGGCAAAGCTCTGTGTTATTTTGGGGAGAAAGAGAGACTACCCACTTCACTGTGTCAGTGACTGTCTCTAGAAGTGCAACATGGAATTTTATTTATTTATTTATTTTAATGATGACACGCTAGAGAAAACCCAGAAATCATGCCAAGCTGAGAAAGGCTTTTCAGTTTGTACAACTTTTTGTCAACATACAAGTTTAAGGAAGGTTTACATTTGTGCCTGCATTTTAAAGTCTTGCAGCCCATATGGTTGATTTGCAGTGACTGGTTCAAATGGGAAGACTCATCCTTGAAGCCTTAGGGAAGATGCGGTGGGGGAATAAGCCAGAAGAGATTCCTTTTCAATTGCTGCACTTACTTTGAGAAGAGGAAGTAATAAATAAAAGAGCACAAACATGGAATGAACTCAAAGGACATGAAATATGAATATCGGTTTTTCCAGTATTTTCCTGACTTCATTCTTGCTCTACCTACAGTTCCCCCTTCCTTTCTTTTACTTTGGCAATGAGATTTTTCTAAACACCTGTGAATACTTCTACTTCTCCCTAGCCATGTTTCAAATGTTCTTATTATGGAAAGTGAAAAATAACTGTCAAGACTCTAAAATAAACCCCAGCACATCATAAATTCCCTCTGCAGCATCTCACATGGCAAAAGAGGACTTGGTTTCCATTATACCAGACAAGCAGAATAAATAATTTAAAAACATAATTAAAAATGTTAATAATTAACAATCCCACTGCACTGGGTCTATCAACAGCATATTCTCTAAGCTTTAGAAATGCTCATTTTGTTCTATGGCACAGATCCTGTCAAGAGAATGGTTTGAATGCCAACACAAAGGAGATGTTTTCACTACATCTGATGGGAAAACGGGGCTGAGCAAAGGAAACCCTGAGGACTTGTAGGAAGAGACTGTGAAGTTTAGTCCAAATGCTAAAGGAAGATTCAAATACGACAATAGATGGAACAAGTGAGAAACTTACAAATCAAGAATCTGCTTAGTTAAATGTAGTAGTATGTATTATAGCAGGCAATCCCACATTTCATGATATTACTTTTTCCAGGATTGAGAAATGGAGGTGGGCTTCTTGAGTGTAGAGGCAGAAAAGAAATCTGTGTGGTTTCAAGTTTCTGAATGTATCCAGTTTCATATATTTTGGGACCAGTTGTAAGGCTTTGGGGTGAAACAGACTGCCTTCAAAGGGTGGACTGGAGCTGCCCCGGAGCTGCTTGCCCTGGAGCCACACCCTGGGCCCCAATCCACCCTGCTAACAGCCCAAATAGGAGGGGAAAAGATCCGCTCCTATTTGGGCTGGTTTGCGGCTGCCTTAGGCAGCCAGCTGCCCCATCTGAACTTCTGGGTGGCTTCTGGGCATCTTGGGGCATCAAAACACCACACCCCGAAGCCGTCCAGAAGTCTGCTTTTCCGAGTCATTTGTTTGACCCCCATAATGAACCTTTTGTCAGAAATTCACACTGGTGAGATTCACAGTACCTTTCATATGTACATAATCACAGAATCATGGAGTTGGAAGAGACCACAAGGACCATCAAGTCCAACCTCCTGCCATGCAGGGAGTCACAATCAAAGCACCCCCAACAGATGGCCATCCAGCTTCTCTTTAATAACCTCCAAAGAAGGAAACTCCACCATTCTATAATGCAGAGGGGACCACTACTCTAAGGCAAAGTGTCCCACTGTCAAGCAGATGTTACTGTCAGGAAGTTTTTCCTAATGTTGAAGTGGAATCTCTTTTCCTATAGTTTGAACCCACTGGTCTGGGTCCTATTTGCTGGAGCTGCAGCAAACAAATAGTGTCTGTAGTTTAAAATGCAAAAGGCTAAAATGCATACAGTTCACAACATTCACAAACATACTTTAACCAATGAAAAAATATGGAAAAATATAGACACATTAGAAAAATGTGCAAATAATGCCTACTGAAAATGTAGGAAGTAAAAAAACAAAAACAAAAACAAAGGCAAGGATCCACTGATGTATTTTACTGGATCCTTCTAGTCTGCAGATCCTATAAACCTACTCCTGGGTTTCTCTCTGCAAACCCTCTGAGCAAATTGTCAGTACCATAGAATGCTACAGAAGGAAGGGAAGAGGAACAAGCTCCCAGTTCTTCTAGAATCCTGGAATAATGAGAATCCTCAGAGTTAGGCACTTTTTCTGCACAAAGTTCTATGTTGTTGTTCTGTGCACACACAGCCTAGCATTTTCTATACTGGAAACAATAATTTATCTGTAGAAAAAGCTGTTTCCTGCAAAGAAAATACTGTGATTGAGGACTTATTTTGCAGAAAACTTATAAGTGGCTGATGTGCATCGAAAAATGGAACAGCTTTTCCTGCACATCCTTAGCAGTTTCTGCCATGAAAGGTTATTGTTAAGGAGTTTATTGCATGCACTTTTCAGCCCAATCAAGGCATGAGTTGGGATCGGAATCAGGCTGGAATGGGGAAAAACGGACTTCGTCGCACACAAATCTGATGCTGCACTGCCGCCTGGCCATCACCGGTACTCCAGCTGCACTTCTCCCAGGGATTTTCCTACCATGGAAGGTTTCAGTACCATCAAAATCAGATGGCAGAGCACCACTGAGGTGATGGCCGGGCGGCAGTGCAGAAGCAATTTTGTGTGCACTAAAACCCGTTTTCCCCCATTCCAGTTCAATCTCATCCTGTGCCCTGATTGGGCTGAAAAGTGCATGCGATAAATTCCTAACTTTCCTTTCTTCTGTTAAGCTATGTCATTAGTATTGGTTTGGTGGATTTTGTTGATTTTGATTATGGGTTATATTCAAGTAGTATCAGTGATGTCCACATAATGTAATGAGGGGATATGTATTGGTGTATGATGGAACATGTTATGTTTGTACACAGTAAGAAGATAAAAGAATGCCTGGCTTGATCATGAACATGTGTGTGGGGAGTAGTACTGGTACTAGCATTTGCCAAGTGTGTGAATGTTTCAAGGAATGGTCAAATAGGAAGAAAGCTCAGGAAATCCTGAGAAAGCATATAGCTTTCTATAGTTTGTATTGGGGGGGGGGGGGGGGGGGGCATGATAGTTCTGTTTGCAGAAGTCAAGTTGTTAACTTCGTTTTGGTTTCTGAATAAGAATTTAGTGGTTATCACATGGATGACTGACTTACTGAACCAAAGGGAGTGCGCACAACCTAGCACATAAAATAATATTTCTATGAGGAATATTATTTGCTGCACAGGGAATACCTACATAAGGAATACTGATTTCTGTGCAGAACAATTGCGTGTGAATTTTGCACAGAGTATTTCCCAAATTGCAAATAATCTTCAAAAACTGCCCAGTATTTGAATGATTCTTGTAGGGGAAGAAAATTGCTAAAATTGCTTCAAGAAGAAAATTAGTGAAAAATTACATTGCTATTACATTTGAATGGCCTCTTCAGTATCCACTTTCTTATAGGATTTGTGAAGGAAAAGCAGTTCCATTTTTCTGCCAGCTGAATTAGTTGACTTGGGAAGGTTGGAAACCATAAATGCTTTGCACTTGAGCTGGAAAGGGTATCCCCTGTGAATGCTTCTTTACCATCAGATAGTTGTACAGTTTGAATGAATTACAATTGTATATTTAAATAGTAGAAAAAGATATACTCACAGACATCACTTGGCTGAAGATGTACACCCTGTTCCCTGATAATGGCAACACCAAGAGAATTAAGTTGACAGCTATTGGCAAAGCATTATCCTTTGTGTTGTTTCTTGATCACATTAAGAGTCATGGAATGCTGGGAGAGTGGGATGTAATGCAGGAAAGTGAGAAACTGCCTTCTATATAGATTGATCAATAGATCATTGTACCGACAGTAACAGTTTTACTGCAACTATAAAGCTAGGCCATGCTGCCTTTTAATCTACTAGCTAGCTTCCCATATGGAAACACAGATGAATAGATACAAGGTCAGTGTAAAAAACTTGAGGAAAACATAGACTCACATTCTTTGGGTGTTTTATAGTGAGGTTTTTTCTTTACAGTCCACTAAGCATTTCTGAGATATTCAAAAACTTTTTAAGTAGAATTGCATGAGTCAGTGCCACTGAGTGAGCTTTGGAACTTTTACCCAGGGATGCAGGGCAGCCTCTCTGCCGCAGTGGAGCAGAAGCATTTTCCACTTGAGATGGCACAGAGTGAGTAAATATATTTTCTTAAAAGAAAAAAAATCAACCTCCTAACTGTACAGTAAATGCTCACTGTATATAATCTCACTGGCCTTTTCTTTGTACATTTGCAGAGATTTTCTCAGTATTCAGTGAACTCCACAAAAGACAGTAGGCTTTTGAGTCAAGGAAGTTTTTTAATTTTCTTCCTAGGCCAGTCTTAAGAAAGATATTCCTTACTCAGGCTGCATCTAAACTGCAGAATTAATGCAGGTTGACACTACTTTACCTGCCTTGATTCAATGCTATGGAATTTGGGGGTTTGAAGTTTTCTGAGATACAGTATTTCCCCATCTCTGTCACACTGATCCGATGCCACACCAAACAACAAATCCCAGAATTCCATAGCAGGGAGCCAAGAAAGTTAAAGTGGTTTCAAACTGCTTTAATTCTGTAGTGTGACAGCAGCCTCAGTATATATGAGAATATGAGCATATGTAAACAGAGACATACACAAAAATTAAATATGTGAATTAATATAACAATGATTGCGTTACTGAGATTTGAACATTTGAATCAATTCTGTGTAACAGCACTGAAAATGAATACATTAAATGAACAGTGAATTACATTGAAATTCACACACACACACACACACACACACCTTTTCTGGAGCCAGAACGATAAACTGAGAAAACATCCCTTACCAAACAGTCCCAATGTGCACAACTGATGTTGGGTCGCAACCTCCCTTCCTCCCTTCCTCAGCTTTGATATTTATGACTAAATCTACATAAATCTCAGAATGACAATACCAGTGAGCCTTAGCGACCAGGAAAAACATTTCTAGCATAAAGTCTTTGAAAAAATGCAAATTGGTCTTTGGAAGCAAATGCATACATGCACAGCCCAATAACAACAAATGATGCTTCAAGGAGAAGGCCAAGATAGAGGCAAATTATCTTGCTCTCCTTCCTTGCTTTGCATCTGGAAGCCAGCTCTGATTAGAGGCTCCATCAGCCCTCTTAGCATGGCAATATAGTATTTTCAGCACACAATTTTCAGGGATACAGGCAAAGCACTGTGGAACAAGCACAGTACTGGGGTCACAAGGACATAATGGTTTTCCTTTTTACAGAAAATATGTCTTTTAGAGTAATTGCATTTCTCCTGCATTTAATAGTTTTTTGTTGTTCTTAACTGCCTTCATGTCAGTCTCGACCCATGGCAAATCTTCTGATGATGAGACATCTCCTAGACTCCCTGTTCTACACTGCTCTGCTCAACTCCTGCAAACTCATACTCGTGATCGCCTTAAAAGAGTCTATCCAGCTAGCATGAGGCCTTTCTTTCCTTCTACATCCCTCCACCTTTCCTACCATTATTGTTTGCAGGAGAAGGTGAGATGTCGCAGGAAGTAATACCAGGACACACAGTTGCCAGGAAAAGGCCATGACTTTATTGACTACAGCTGACAAGTAAGATTAGCTCGAATGCATGGGCCTGGATCTATCATCAACCAACCCACCTCTTGTTCAATGAATCCAATGGCCTGGTCATGGTTGGGCTTTGGGAAGACAGAAGGGATAAGCAATTGATCGCATGTTCGCATCCTTTGCCTCTTTGTCACTGGGGAACGCTCTTCAGGAGTTGCCCCTACAATGGCAAGACTCCACTGCTCCCAGGTCCCATTGGGACTCCCAGACCTGTTCTCCACAGTACAGGAAACCATACCCACCAGATCCACGGCCCATGCTACCACCCCCAAATGTTGTGACACTGCCCAAGAACCCATGACCCAACCAGAAAGTGAGAGGATGGGAAGAGCCAGGCTGGAATGGAACCCAATGAGGGCTGACGCCAGGTGGAAGTCCCACCCCTCCCTGGCCACCCAGCCAATCTGGGAGGTCCTACCAAAGCAAAGGCCTCAAGCAGCAAAGGATACTGAGACTTGGTCCTGTGCGGCTCGTTCCTCAACAGGCCCAGGCAGCCTATCCAGGGCCGAAAATCACTCCCATGGCATCCTGGGAGTGAGCCAAGGTCTCGCCAGGCTGAGAGACCTCCCCCACAGCCTGACAGCTCTCCCCTCCCAGCAACTGGGTCAGGCCAGGTGACTCAGGTGGCCACATTTTTTCCATGATGTGTCTAAAAATTCCAGCCTAAATTTTGTCATCTTGGCTTCCAGGGAGATTTCTGGCTTGATCTGCTTCATGACCCATTTATTGGCCTTTTTGGCTGTCCATGGAATCCCGAACATTCTTCTCCAGCACCACATGCCACATGAATGGATTTTCTTAGGGCGGAAAAATGAAATGATACTTGCCTTTTTCTCTGTATAATAGTCAGGCTATTATCTCCATCACCTCATGAGCCTCCTTTCCTGAAGAATACTATATCCCTCCCCAATATAACTCATAAATCCCTGCTGATCAGATTTTTTTCAGACTCTTTTCAAAAACATTCCTGCCCAGTGCTGTGAGGTGCACCCCATTCCTTGCCAGAAGTTCATCTTCATGAAACTGCACACTATGGTCCAGGAAGCCAAATAATTCCTGGCAGCACCATCTGTGGAATCAGTTGTTCACTTCCACTATTTTTTTCTCCCTTTTTGGGCTGTACCTTTGCAAAGAGAGAAGAGATGAAATTATTTATACCTTACTTTGCCCATATTGCAGCCCCTTTAACAAATTTAAGCAAGAAAGGTAAACTGAGGAGAGTTCAGTGAGGCCCAGTAGAGAATGGGGCCTTTGAGAAACTTAAGTCACACTTATACAGTTACCTGGTTATCTGAGCCTTGGATTTTTCTAAAACCTTCATAGTACAAACTGACGCCTATGAATTGGGGATAGGAGTGGTACTCACTCAGGTATGGGAAGATGGGGAGCACCCTATCTTATATCTTAGCAAAAAATTAAAGCCATCGGAACAACACTATGCAGCGATTGAGCGTGAAGCCTTGACTATTAAATGGGCAGTTACGACACTTAGGTATTATTTATGGGGGTCTCCTTTTGTGCTAATTACAGATCATGCACCATTGGTATGGCTAGCGTCCATGCGTGAATCTAATCCGCGTTTGACTCATTGGTACATGCAATTCAACCTTATGCTTTTACTGTACAACACAGACAAGGCTTGTTACATACTAATGCAGATTTTTTCTTTCGCCAGGCTGCTTGGACTTCTTCACGCCCTCCAACCCTCTTGGTGGTGGGGGTTTATGGAGTCATGAAGGGGAGGGCGAAGAGAGGGTTGATTGAGCAGAACTACAAAAGGAGAAAAGAGAGGACCCAGGGGAGACCCAGGAGGAAGGGATGTGGACCAGGGGGAAGGGGATAAAAGGTGAGGGAGAGGTAAATGTGGGGGGAAGGGTGAGAGGCTGAAAAGCTGGATGCGGAGAGGTGGTCAGGACAGGGATAGAGAAGGTAATTAGGAGTCCTGGAAGAGATAGATATAAATAAAATTTATTATTATTATTATTATTATTATTATTATTTATTTATTTTTGCAGGATTGGAGCGCCCCACCCACACCATCTCCCTCGTTTGGAAAAATTGAGGGGTGAGACAATTTCTACTTTCCAGCTCTTTCCTTCTGCCAGAATCAGATTACTTGCAAAATGTCCCATCACTCTACAGTGTTATGCAGTCCATAGCATGTTCCATGGAGCCTGAGGAGGAACTGCTATCCATTAATCTCCCACTTCCTTCTCCCTCCTCCAATAATCTCATAAATAATACTGTACTGCAATGTAGCACGTTTCCAAGGTATTGTAGAAAGACCAAAATGGCAGGAAAAAGTAGTAAAGGAACCCTGAAGAGTAATAGCATGAGTTCTGTGCTCTTTCTGTTACACACATCATTCTTTCTTCCTCTCGCCTGCAAGCCAATTTTTTTCCAAACCCCACAAATGAGACTTGTGTGAAATGGGGGGTGAGGAGATTTTTATCTAGGCCATTTTCCTCTCTTCACACATTTTCTCTGGTTTTATTCAGTAGTCAGGGTCTAGTGTTTCAAGGTAGGCAATGCTGGTCTGTCTGTGGATGGAAGATCTGAGAAATCGTGTAACCACTTGAGCTCTGTTGCAGGAGAACTAAAAGGTCTGATATCAGAATGATAGTTTAAAATTCAGAGTGTAAAACATGCGCACTGACATCTTTTCAATTTTTCTGTCCACCACCCACACTCTGTGTTTTGGTACATGAGTCCTTTTCATTGCAGTCAGGGGTAAGCAAGCACACCTAAGATAGGCACAGTCCTGTGTACTTATATAATTTGACAAAGACAATATTTTCTGAGGTATTCTTCTCTGCCTAACAAAGGGGCCTGTGGCCTCAAAAAGATGAACAATCTGGATTGCAAAGGAACTATCTTTTTATGTTGCAAAGGGATGTTAAATTCCGGGACTTTGAGAACTCCCAGTGGCCACAGGGCCCGAAGGAGAAGCTGCCAGCCGGTAAGAGATACCCCCATACCACTCAACTGACAACAAAAAACATCAAAATGCAAGCCTATGACTAACATCTTCAATTTTTTTCCTCCTGTATGGTTTTACACCTTCCCTGATGAAGAAGACAGTGGAGCTTCAAAGCTTGCAACAGTATATTGTGCATTTTGGTTGACCAATAAAAGTATCACTGTTTGTGGGATTTTGATGATATTGGACTTGCTATAAGGCCAACACAAAAATGAAAGATTGGCGGGGGTACAGACCGCCGCTTTGCGGCGGTCTGTGCGCCGCCCCAGTAGGTCCGCAGGGAGTCGGAGCCTTCACACGGCCCGACTCCCACGCGACGAAAAGAAGCTCCAAAATGGAGGCTTCTTTGATGTAGCGAGGCGCCAGGGGGCGTCCCTACGTCACAAAGCGGCGACGCGTACAGACGCTCAGCTTCTGATATGCAAAATGGCACCGGCCATGTAGAAGGGCCGCGCCATCTTGTACGGACAGAGTCGCGTACTAGGCCCAGGGGCGTCTATAAGAGACGCCCCTTTTTTAAAATGGGACATCCGGAGCGTCCCAAATGCGGTGCAGAAAGCACCATAATGTCTCTTTATCCATGTTGAAAAAAGATTCTGGTAAGTCTCAACTGCCAGTCAGTTTTTGTGCTGGAGTAAAGGGTTCCAACTAGTCTTACATCTCAGTCACTCCCTGTCTTGGGGCAACCTGGGAATAGCTTCGTCTTTTTCTGTGCTACAAATGGATTATATTTGTATTCTTTGATCACTACTGCTCTGACGCTGCGCAGTTGTGCCAGTAGTCTGATCTACATTTCCCAATTTTTCAGATGCTGAAATGGAAGTAAAAAAACAGACTCCATTACATATTTGGAGGCCTTCCACGCTTTGGGAGGGGAGAATTAAAAAAGAAAAGGCAGAAGAATAAATCCCATGAAGATTCAAATCTGTTAATTATTTGATGTTTCTACAAACATGCCAAGGAACCCAATCTGTGTGTAAGGTAAATGAGAAGGTTTAGTGTTAATTTAGGTCTAAGGGGTCTACTTTTCACTTTGACTCCCATGGCAAAATGAGAAGTAATTCTGGGGAGAAATGCCAATCTCCAACACATTCCACAGAATCTGAATCTCTCCTGCAATCTGTTCCTTTGAAACCTGTCACATTATACTTGAAGAAATAATAGACTTACAACCTGTGCTATGGCTTAGCTCCAAAGAAAATGTGTTTGGGTAATAGTACATTCTCCTTTGCCCTCCCAAACTGGTATTATGTTGTATACAATTGTAACAGCTTTGGGAAAGAGTGAGAAAATGCACACACTGCCAAAAGGAAACAACATATTTTTTTCCCTTTTAAAAAAAGAGTATATATAAAAAAATCTTTGCCCTTTTACTTTGCTCAGGGATCTGAACCAGCATTTTTATTTGTTCAGATATGTGTTTTTTATTAATTTTTCATATATTAACATAACCAGGCAGCCAAATATTTGCAGGTCAGCTCACGTTCAGCAATGGTTTCCACCCAGAAACTTCCACGCCCCCCCATATACTTGGGAAAACAGCAAGCGAATAATTAGTAAATTTTTATTTTATATTGTATATTTTTGTGTTTAAAAGACTGTTTCATTACTTGGGGTCAAAACTTAAGAGAAGCCACTGATAATAGCAACAAGCACCTGATGTTGCAAACCTGGGACATGAAAGACACCAGTACCATGTTCCTCTTGGCTCAACAGAAATGTGGGGAGGGGGGGGCAACTTGATAGAATAGATTTGCAGATGTTTTCAGAGCAGATTAAAAGCTATGAGATGATATTTGATAAGTTCCTCAAACATTCACAAATGCCTCCATATTCAGTATGAAATGTGTTTTTTTAACCGCTGTGATCTGCAAGATAAGCGGTCTAGAAAATAAAATTTCATCCATTCATTCATTCAATAAGCTCAGTTATTTTTTTAAATGTCTGAAGACATAACTCCCGAAACATAAACTCCATCTATGTCAGGGCTTTAAGTGCTTAGCTCCCAAAGGGAGAAAAAATGAAATGCACAGATATAGGATGGGGGACACCAGACTTGACAACAGACATGTGAAGAGGATTTAGGAATCCTAGTAGACCACAAGTTGAACATGAGTCAACAGTGTAATCAGCAGCTAAAAAAGCCAATGAGATTCTAGGCTGCATCAGGGTCCAGCTTGATGAAAGTAATAGTACCACTTCATTCTGCTTTGGTCAGGCCTCACTTGGAATGCGGTGTCTAGTTCCGGGCACCAAAATTCAAAAGGATGTTGACAACTGGAGTTTGTCCAGAGGAGGGCAACCAAATGTGAGGGGTCTAAAACCATGCCTATAAGGAGTGAATTAGAGCTGGGTTTGTTTAGTGTGGAGAAGAGATGTTTAAAGCCCTGGTGGTGCAGTGTTTAAATGCCTGTACTGCAGCATTCACTCAAAACCACAAGTTGCGAGTTCAAGACCAGCAAAAGGGCCCAAGCTCGACTCAGGCTTGCATCCTTCCGAGGTCGCTAAAATGAGTACCCCAGACTTTGTGGGGGCAAATTAGCTTACTTGCTAATAGCTTACTTGCTGTTCACCGCTATGATCTTTGGAATACGGTCTATAAAAAAACAAATTAAACAAATAAGATATAATGAATGATGTCATATGGCAGGCCCAAGGTGGGAGGATATGCAAAGAGCATTAGTGTCTGCTTAATTAATGACTAGGGCGGGTTACAGACCGCCTCTTTGAGGCGGGCTGCACCCGCCCCTTCCCCGCTGGATCGGGGCCTGAGCTGAGAGAACGCAGCCGCTGAGGCCCGATCCGCTCTTTTTCAAGCTGCGGGGAAGCAGCAAAACGCTGCTTCCCCGCAGCCTGAAAAGGGGTGTCCTTGGGGTTTCAAGCCCAAGGACACCCGTGGTGGCGGGAGGGGGAGTTTCTCTCCTTGCTTCCTGGGTGCAGCCGTCTGAAGCTGCGCCCAGCGAAGCAAAGCGGCCCCGCGGATTGAGGATGTCACGTCTGCACCGCCCCGTCTAGGGGCGGCGCGCCATGAATCCTCAGGCGGCGGCCGTATGGAAGGGCCGCCGCCGTTTAGTGCGTGACGAGCACGCACTAGGGTTAGGGAGGTGCTTCCGCACCCCTTTTGTAACCCTAGTGCGTGCTCGTCATGCACTAAAGTGCCGGTCTGTAACCAGCCATGTTTGCTGGGAAAGCCCCTGACCCTGAGTGGTTTCTCATTTGCATTTGCTGAGTCCTGATTGCTATTTTTTTCAGGACTGGAGCCAAACTTTGTTCACTTTAATATCCAAAAATATAAAAGAACTGGCAGAAATAATCCTCAGAGCCATTGGCAATAATCTTGAGAACTCCTGGAGAACAGGAGAATTCCCAAAGACTGGGGAGGGCAAATGTTTCCCCATCTTTGAATAGCAGAAAAAATAGGGAAGTAAGTATCACTCCATTCTGGTCATAGAATACCATGTCCCATGTCTAGGCACCATCATTCAAGACAGTTGGGGAGTGTGTCCAGAGGAGGGTGATCAAAATGATAAAGGTCTGGAAACCATGTCCTGATGAAGGAGTCAGGGAGCTAGGTATGTTTTATCCTGGAAAGAAAGGTTAAGAGGCAGTATGATAGCCCTGTTTAAATATTTGAAGCGATATGTTATTAGAGTGAGGACAACCTTGTGTTCTACTTCAGAGACTTGTGTGAGGCAATGATCAAACTCATGAGAAGAGATTTCACTGAAACATTAAAAGAACTTCCTGTCGGTAAGAAATGCTCAAAGCTGGGATATGATCCCAGGATTTAGTGGAGTCTCCTGCTTTGGAGGTTTTTAAACAGTGGAGCTTATCGCACAGGCCTTTGGGAATGATCCCAGTGGGGAATGAAAGGGAGCAGGATGAGAACAGACTATCACCTGTTTAATCACAGGCAGGAACACCATCAATCTGCTGTAAGTGCCCATTCTGTTCCACATCCGTCCCAAGAAGGGCATTTTTTTCAGGAACTGTTCAGAAGCATTCTTGAAATCGCCTCCCGGGATGGATTGGGGATAATGGGAACTTCTGGCGGTCGTGGCGCATTTCTGTCCAGTAAAACAGGTGCCCCCCATCTGTTCCCACTCCTCCCCCCTCCTTTCCGTCACACCCCCACGATCACATCCCTGCTTGTTGCATAGAATCCTGTGGCTGGATAGCCATCTTTCAGGAGTGCTTTGATTGTAAGTTCCTGTGTGGCAGTGTGTTGGACTGGATGGCCTTTGTGGGCTGTTCCAACTCGATGATTCTATGGCCTGTTACAGACTGCCAAAATAAAGCTGCTTCGGTCTCCTTTGGAGGTATGCTATTTAAATGATGCATGGTGCCTAAGGTCCAGCCAAAGCCACACTCCATTCCTAAGCACTGGAGTGCAGCTTTGGTGCAGCTCTGGATTCTTAGGGTGCATGCATCATTTAAACAGCATACCTCCAAAGAGACCCCGAAGCAGCTTTATTTTGCATGTGTAACAGCTATTATTCTAAAATCTGCCTAAGAACAGGATAGAATGCTTCCATAACATGAGACTTTTCCAGAACCTGAAATGTTTACAAAGCCTCTTTAGGGAACCCCCTGCCAAAAATACTTGGAAATTCCTCACACTCAGGGGTTTGGATGGGAAACCAATGAAGAAGGATTTTACAAGAGGCAAGGGCTGAAGCTTTTGATGTCCTTTGGGCTTGTGGAAAGCTCGGTTCCCATAACACTAATATCCTCTTTACTCTTCCTGTCTTTCATGCAAATTCCTTTATATCAAAGCTGAATTGAAGGGGGGTTTCCCCCAGGTTCATGTGGGAGAGAGTATTTACAGTCTGTGACTCATGGAAATGGTGGGATGAAGAAATAAAGACATACCCTTGTGCCTCTGATAAAAATAACAGAGATGGTGGATAGATTTTTTATCTGTGAAAGTTCCTCCTTCCCTTTGCTCTTCCCCATCCTCACTATTGCCACTCAGTTGTTAGGTAAGCCTCAGGATGGCTCACAACCAAATTTGTTTAATATAAAATAATAGGAAGTTCCATCCCATTAGTTTGTGCCACTGGAGAAAGGCCCAGAGGACATGCCAAGGAGATTCAACAGCTGCTTTTGCTGATACTACTTGTTGGTGGCAGTGCTATGTCTACCTGTGTTATTTAAAGGGGGGGGGGAGATCTACCTCTTCCTCTTTGCAGACTCAGGCCCACTATCAGCTGTGACCCAGCAGTCACTGCCACCAAGTTCCCCAGCTGTAGAGCTGATTTTGCTGACAGACAAAGTAGGAGTCAGGGGTGTGTGTTCCACTCCCGGCCTTAGAAAGGACAATCAAAACCACTCAACAGCCTGCTGCAAACTTGGCGTTTTGCATGTAAAATAGATCCACTCTGACATGGATGTTATAATTGGTACAGATACAGTGGATGCAATTGTGGTCCCTGCTTGACAAAGGATACTTTTCAAATTTGTTCAGCTCAAGAATGTGGACAGGATTTTTTGGACACGTGAGAGACACACATGTAGGTTATATGCTTGCTTTTTCTGGCTTATTTTTTTTTTAAAAAGAGGGCAACTGGCTCAGTAGGTAAAGGTAGTGGTTAATGCCTCACTAAAATAAGGCAGGTTGCCTGAAGGAGGCTGTTAAAAAACTATTGTTTTAAAAGCCTTCTGGGGATTGCACCATTCTGGATAATTAACAGCTAGTCTCAAAGATTCCATTTTTAAGTAAGGTTCTGGGACAGGTGGTAGCCTCCCAGTTCCAGGGGTTTCTGGATGAAACAGAATATCTAGATCCATTTCAATCTGGTTACAGGACTGGTTATGGGACAGACAGCTTTGATCATCTTGGTGGATGACCTATGCAAGATCTAGCTGGGGGTGTGTGTCCTTGTTGGTTCTGCTGGACCTCTCTGTAGCTTTTAATACCATTGGCCATGATATCTACAAATCTGCTGTTGCAATAAGGCAAACACAAAAGCTGATGACTTCAAGACATCAAATTTATTCTATCACAAACATTTCAAGCATTCTGGATGAGGTCTGACAAACACAGGAACCTCAGCTTATTAAGCACTATACAGCTGCAGACAAAGCAGCTTTGCTTTAAAGAGATATTACATTTCTTTCTCTTTTCATAAAACAAACAACGAAGTCAGTCAATATGCATACCATGCACCACATTAAAATACTATTTTTCTCATACATATCACTGGAGGAGGGCAGATATTGTCCCCATCTTCAAAAAGGAGAAAAAAGAAGATCCCAACAGTTATCGTCCAGTTAGTCTGACATCAATACCAGGAAAGATTCTGGAGCAGATCATTAAACAAAGAGTGTGTGAACGTCTAGCAAGCATTTCCATAATCACAAAAAGTCAACATGGGTTTCAGAGAAACAAGTCATGCCAGACAAATCTGATCTCTTTTTTGGATAAAATTACCAGCTTGGTAGATGAAGAGAATGCTGTGGATACAGAATATCTTGATTTTGGTAAGTCTGTTGACAAGGTTTCCCATGACATTCTTGCAAACAAGCTTGTAAAATGGGGGCTAGACAATATAACTGTTACATCGATTTGTAATTGGTTGACTGGCCGAATCCAAAGAGTGCTCAACAATGGCTCCTTTTCATCCTGGAGAGAAGTGACCAGTGGAGTCCCACAGGGCTCTGTCCTGGGCCTAGTGCTATTCAACATCTTTATCAATGACATAAATACACAAATATTAAAATTTCCTAATTTTCATTGTCATTAACCTACCTGATTCCTGTTCTGGCTCTATTTTTTGAGGTGTTGTCAGTCACATTGTACATGCTTATACTCATTTTTATTATATTTTATTCAATAAATAAATAAAACAGTATTTCTTAACATAATATCAAAACCATACAAATAACAGTGACCACAGAAGAGTGCAAGAATTCAATCTAGACAACAAGAAAACTGAAATTGTCAAAGAGTTCCCATACCTTAGATCAGGGGTTCCCAACTTGGGGGTCACCAGGTTGGGAATCCCCCCGCCTCACCCCTCCCCTTCTCCCCACGGGTGCCGGCACAGGAGCAGGCATCGGTGGGGGTAAGGGGCGAGGCTCCCTCCTTTCCCTTTCTCCCTGTGCGTACCCGCCCTGGAGTGGACACACGCAAGAAGGAAGTGGCGGGGGGTCCCCTCCTCCTCTCCCTTCCCGCGGGTGCAGCCACCCATGGGGAGGAAGGGGTGGGGGGTCGCCTCCTCCTCTCCCTTCCTTCCTGCAGGTGCTGCCACCCACGAGGAGGAAGGAGCGGGGGGGTCGCCTCCTCCTCTTCTCCCTGGGGCTGCCAGGCAACCGTGGGGAGAAGGGGACGGGAGTGCAAGCCCCAGCGGGCTTTGCAACCGGAAGTCCCGTCCCTTTTCCCTCTGCGGCCTCCCTAATTGGTTGGGATGCCGGGAAGGGGCGGGACTTCTGGCTGCAAAGCCCACTCAGGCTTGTAGGCGGTCGAAAGTCCCACCCCTTCCCAGCCTCCCAACCAATCATGGAGGCCGCAGGCGGGACTTTCATCCCCAATGGGGGGTCACGGCCCAACAAAGGTAGGGAACTGCTGCCTTAGATCAAATACAAAACAGAGATTGCAGTCCAGAAATTGGAATTTGGAATGGCTGCTATGAGTTGAGGTCAACTCAAGAGCAGCTAGCAATGCCAATAAATAATTATCTTCTTCAACATTTTACATATACAGTATAGGCCTTTTACAGACTGCTGGAAAAGGGCGGTTTGGCAGCGCCTCTGCCTGCTCCACAAGGGAGCCGCAGCTTACATACCACACAGCTCCCTGGCGGAGAAAAGAAGAAGCCCCAAAATGATGCTTCTTTTCACAGTGTGCTAATGATGCCGCAAGGCGAATGGCGCACTCACGACATCATTAGTGCTGTGCGACATGCGGACGCTAGGTGTCCACAACGTCAAGATGGCGGCACCTGTGTAGAACGGGGGCCGCCATTTTGTACGTCCCCAGGACATACTAGGGTTAGGGGCGTGGATAAAGCACACCCTTTCCTAACCCTAATATGTCCTGGGGACGTACTTTACGCCCGTTTGTAACGGGCCATAGTTATCTTACTAATAAAATCAAAATATCAAACATATATTTATTACAAGTATAAAGTTAATTACTTCTTCTCTTCTGAGCTGGTTCTCAATTTCCATCTTTTTGTTTTTTTCATTTCATTCTATTTCTCTATGTAATTTTTTTACTTCTTTATGCCATAATTTTCCGGTGGTTCTTCCATGTTTTAATATGTAAGATGAAATATTACAAATATCATGTTTTAATAATGTTCACGCTCCAGATAACATTTAAAAAAAAACCTTATCTACTTCCCTATTAATTCATTTGACAAAATATATTTCCTGCACTTTATATCAAATATACTATGCAAATAAAAGAGTTAACCTTTTCAATATGATTGAAAATTAACCTATTCTAAATCAATGTATAGACCTTTTATGTACTTCTTTTTTACCATTCCTTTAAACCTCTATAGTTAGAACAGCTATTGGATTCCATTTTTCTTTCCAGCACATTGGTACTTTTTTTATATCTATGTATTGCATCTCCTTTAATCATTACTGTTAACTTATTTAAATTTATCATATCATAAACTTTAGTAAACTAATCATCAATTGTTGGAATTCCGTTTTGGGGCATAAATAATCCTTACTGCCATCACCAAATACAAAATAATCTTTGAATATTTATTCCTCATCTTCTCATGAGGCATAAATAACATATTAAGAAGTTACATCTTAGGATACATTGCTACTTTTATATTCAAAATTTTAGAAATCATATGAATATTTAATCAGAATTTCTTTGCCTTACCACCAATCATTAAAAAAAAATTATCACAGTAACAAGTTATACAGAAATCCTTGCTGGATTAGCATCTTGTTTCTTATAGTAGTCAATCTTCTACAGTACTTATTAATCCTCATAACACCTTGTGGCCATGAGTTCCATTTGTTAACACAGATCAACAAATACATAATATGTTTCTTTGAAAAGTCAGAATAGTCCATTTCAATTAAAAGCCAATAAATATTCAAAGCCATCTAATCATTTTCTCATGAAAGGCAGTCTGTTTAAAATCAAAGCAGGCCAAGAAAGATTTGCAGGTCAAGTGATGCATTGTGAAGTTGGTCTGTGCTGTAAATACTTTGTGAATAATTTGTAGGGTATTCATATATCCCTATGCACAGTTGGTAAGAGGTTTATAAATATATGATTAGGCTTTTATAAATCACGGTGAATCCATTCCTTAAAAGAAAGCCATGCCATTTTCTTCTGTTCTAAACATAGCATTTGAACAAGGCTGTTTCACACACAAGGCCCAGAGTTTTAGGAAGGCTTACAGAGCACATAACACCATTAAAGGAAATCTAATGTCCAGTGTAATTGGCTTTGCCTTCTTCCTGTGCTCAAGCAACAGGTTTACGATGTAGAGCTAGTACATTCAGCACAGATTTGGCAAAGCTTTTCCTTCTCTAGGATTTACCAATTCAAATGTGTACACAGAGGATTGAATCTGGATGCTCTTCCAGAAAACAAACTCAGTTACAGCAGGACTGTCAACTAGTCCTGCTGTCAAATTCTGGCTAATGAGCTCATAATATGAATTTTCTGAGTTTGCACTATTCAATTACACTGTGAGTTGAGATCTCCTACTCTGAAATATTTTGTTAGCTAAAACAGAGAGGTTTTTTTATGGCCTAAATCCTATCAATAGTCCAAACTAAAAGAAAGCCATTGAATCAGCTGGCCTTGCCTGTGTGTTAGAATACAGTAGGTCTACTGGTGTAGCAGTTTGAATGATAGACTAGGATTGTGGGAGACCATGGATCAATTCCGTCTAAGGCATGGACCCCACTGGATGAACTTGGGAAAGTCACACTCAGCCTCAGAGGAAGGCAAAGGCAAATCCCTTCTGAACAAATTTGCCAAGGAACCTCATGACACTTTTGCCCTAAGGTCTCCGTAAGTCAGAAATGATCTGAAGGTACAAAACAACAAGTGCTGTAACTGTGATTAATCAAAAGTATTAGAGCCACAAGTGCTCATGTTCTCCTGCTTTGCCCCCTGGGTTCTACTAACCTCCTACCAGGTTTATTGTTGTTAGCTGCCCTTGTGTCAACTTCGACCCATGGTGACCCTGTGGATGAGACATCTCCAAGTCTCCCCGTCCTCCTCTGCTTTGCTCATTTCCTGCAGACGCATGGCTATATTCTCTGTAATTGAGTCTAGCCATCCAGTGTGCACTATACCTCTCATCCTTCTACTCTCAATCTTTCCCAGCATTATTGTCTTTTCCAGTAATTCATGCCTTCTCATGATATGGCCAAAGTATAACAGCCTCAGTTCAATCATCTTGGCCTCCAAGGGAATTTCCGACTTGATTTGCTCAAGGACCGATTTGTTTGTCTTTCTGGCTATCCTCAGCACTCTTCTCCAACACTCCATCTCAGATGAATTGATTTTCTTTCTATCTGCTTTTTTCACAGTCCAGCTCTCAAATCCATATAAAGTGATTGGGAATACAGTGGGTCCTCCTTATACGCAGATTTGTCATCCGTGGATTTGAGCATCCACGGATGGCAAGCCCATATTGTCCCCAATGACAGCACGCACGACCCGCGCCACCATTAGGGACAGAAGTCCCCCCTCCTTTCTTCCTTCCCTCCACTCTCTTTTCCTCCCTTCCTCCTTCCCTCTGTTCTCCCTTCTTTGCTTCCTTCCTTCCCTCCCTCCTTCCCTCTCTGCTTCTTCTGAGGCTTCTGTGTGGGTGGAGTCCACTAGGGCTGGGAACAGGGCCGAGGCTTGGATTTCAGAGCCCCAGGCCCAGTAGCCAGGGCGGATGCTCTGGGCTCCGAAATCCAAGCCCTGTCTCCCTCTGGCCAATAGCGCCAGGGCCAAGGCTTGGAGTTCGAACCACAGAGCCTCCGTCCTGGCTGTTGGGCCTGGAGCTCAGAAATTAAAGCTTTGGCCCTGCTCCTGGCCCCGGCATACTCCGCCTGTACAGAAGCCTCAGAAGAAGCAGGGAAGCAGGGTGGGAGGGAGAGAGGGGGAGAGGGGAAGGAATCATAGAATCATAGAGTTGGAAGAGACCACAAAGGCCATCCAGTCCAACCCCCTGCCATGCAAAAACTCTTAATCAAAGCATCCCCTACCGATGGCCATCCAGCCTCTGTTTAAAGACCTCCAAGGAATGAGACTCCACTACACTCCAAGGAAGGAGTGTGTTCCACTGTGGAACAGCCCTTATCCTAATGTTCCACAGCCTTCCCTTCATCTACAATACTTGTCTTTTTATCAAAAAAAAAAAATATCAAATTATTCTGGCATGACTTGTTTCTCAGAAACCCACATTGACTTTTTGTGATTATGGCATTGCCTTCTAAATGTTCACAGACTCTATGTTTAATGATTTGCTTTAGAATCTTTCCTGGTATTGATGTCAGACTAACTGCACGATAATTGTTGGGTTCCTCTTTTTTCCCCTTTTTGAAGATGGGGACAATGTTTGCCCTCCTCCAGTCTGCTGGGACTTCTCCTGTTCTCCAGTTCTCAAAGATTATTGCCAGTGGCACTGAGATTACATTTGCCAGTTCTTTTAATACCCTTAGATGTAGTTCATTTGGTCCTGGAGACTTAAATTCATTTAGATTAACCAGATATTCCTGTACTACCTCTTTACTTCCTCTATGCTGCATTTCCCGTAATGTCTCCTCTGCTCCATTTTGCTTAGGTTGAGCATCCTTTTCCTTTTTTGAGAAGACTGAGGCATAGAAGGTGTTGGCTTGTTTTGCCTTTTCTCTGTCTTGTGTTAGCATTTCTCCATCTTTTCCATGTAGTGGTCCTACCCTTTCCTTCTTCTTCCTTTTGCTACGGACAAACAAACAAAAGCCCAAATGCGTATCTGATGATGCCTGGCCTCACCTTTCCACTGAATAACAAACTCTAGGAGAACTTGATCACTCCCTCCCAAGGATTCCACCAATTGCACCACATTAATGCAGTCTTCCCTGTTGATTAGGATCAAATCTAAAACAGCTGACCCTCTTGTTGCCTCTTCCACCTTTTGGACAATGAAATTGTCTTTGATGCAAGTGAGGAATTTGTAGACCTTGAAGTTTTGGCAGAGTTTGACTTCCCACAAGTATCAGGATAGTTGAAGTCACCCATCACTATTACATCTCTCCTTTCTGAGTATGTGGCCATCTTTTCTAGAAAGGCATCATCCAAATCCTCAGTCTGATTTTGGGGTCTATGGTAGACTCTCACAATAACTTCCCTGTTGTTTCCTTCCCATTTAATTTTTATCCAGATGTTCTCCACCTGATTTCCAGGATTTAAGTTATGGATCTCCTCACAGGTATAAACATCTCTGACATAAAATACTATTTCTCCTCCTTTTCTGTTTGGTTTATTTCTCTTAAAAAGGTGATACCCTACTATTACTACATTCCATTTGTGAGACTCATCCCACCAGGTTTCAGATACCTAGTATATAGTATTTGTTTTGATGTGCTAGGAGTTCAAGTTCATTTATTTCCCATGCTCTGTGCATTAGTGTAGAGACACTTAAGACCATGGGTCCTCCTCCCTAGCTGCCTGTGTAAAGTTTTTTTTCCATCCCACTGTTGGCTCCTTGCACTATTTGCCTTGTTCCATCTATAACAGTTTAACTATCATCTCCGGCCCTTGATGTACTTGATGTTGCCACCTCTTTCTTCCTGTCAGGCTCCTCATCTTTGACTGGCACATGCCAACCAAGTCCAGCATAATCCATGATGAGGAGTACTGTGCCTATTGAATTTGACTAGCCAAGATAAGAATTCTGTCTTGTTTGTTTTTGATAAGAAGTTTTCAAAATTTGTAAATTTCTTATAAATTCAAAGTAAAGAATTTTAGAAACTATTTTTAAATGATACAGGATAAAGTAAGTTTGATATATTTATCTCAACATTCATCTCTGGACTCACTCATGTTCTGGAATATTTTATTTCAATATCTGGCAGCACTGGGAGAACAATTGAAAATACACTTAGCAAATATGCTGCGGATAAGAAAGCCTGGAGGGACTGTAAAACTGATACCAAAAAAAAGTGCTCTTGATAAGTTTTGGCAGCAATCAGCAAAAATAAAGATTGTATAAAGGAAGGGGAGGAAATTGCATTTACAGTCAATACTTGCAATGACCATTTAATAGGTCCTCCCTCCCCCTGTTATTTCTGTGGGCCTACATGGGGGGTGAAATAAGAAACAAAGTGGCAGTGATGACATTTATTTCTATTGTAAAAATCAGTTGATTGCACATATTAACAGTCATAATGAAGCCTTTTTTGTTACATCTTTGGTCTATTGTACAAAAATGGCAAAAAATATACGTTTTGGGTTTTTGTCTCTGCCTGCCTTCTGATGTCCCATACTGCCATGTTTATTGAATGGCTTTTTCTTTCCTGAAATCACTAAATACAATCTCCAATTGCAATCAATAGGCTTACATTTTTAAACACACACACTGTAAACTTAATTATGCCAAAAGATCAACCAAAGCAATTCTTTGCCTTTCTCTTTCTTCTCTCCCTTTCATTTTTTCCCCTTTCTACCGTTTTATTCTTGTTCCAGATTACAGTCAGCTGATTTGGTTGAGAGCGGTGAATGAAGGGACTTTGGAGGTTACTTGACTGATACAGTGCTGTGCTGGATAAATCCGTGCATAAAGATCTCTTTAAATTTTCCACCATTATCATGGGCAGAGATGCTGAATTTATCCTCAAAAAATTGCTAATTTCTTCTAATAAAATTTACTGGAAGTGAGGGTCAGCATTTTTTGCTGGCAGTAGCAGAGCAGCAACTGTGCAGTTACTCTCTAGTCATCATTATGTATCTCCCCCAATCCCATGAACCACTCTGGGGCAATGTGAAGGGTGGTCATGGGGCAGGATCGGTGGGTAATGAATGTGCAAAAAGGTGGATAAAATTTCGATGGAATTCTGCAAAATTGCCTTCTTTTTCAACAGGTAAAGAGGGAAGATCAGAAATATCTGATATTTCTGATATTTTATTCAAATATTTATATCCTGCCCTATATTTAAAGATCTCAAGGCAGCATATAATAAAATCAACTTGATCATTTTAAAACAACGGTAAAATCATTTAAACCATTTAAAAGCATACTACAGTTATCCCTCCATATTTGTGGCTTTGATAATTGTGGATTTGATTATTCACGGATTTGATTAATATGTTCTCTCTAAGAATATCTAGGTCCTCCAGTGCAACTCTATGGGCAATTTTAACTAAAAGTTGCACTGAAGGACCTCTACTAGGCCTTTGTAGCTCCTCCAGCACCGCTCTATGGTCAGTGTAGGTTGGACATTGACCACAGAGTTGCACTGGAAGACCTAGAGATTCCTAGAGAGGTATCCTCTCAAGTAAAAACATGGTGTTTTTGTTATTTGCGTTTTTTCCATGTTGACAGGGGTCTTGTGCCCCTAACCCTAGCAAATATGGAGGGATGACTGTACTTTTCCTTCCCTTACATTTTATGCACAAACAGCATCATCTAGGAAGGAATCTAGGCTCACGAAAGTATCAGCCAAGGCTTTGCCTGACCTGGTGGTAACAATGGCAGGTGGTAGCCTGGGAACATATTTATCACCCTGGGTACCCTGATCTGAGGCTCCTTGGTGCCTCTTTGAATTTTCAGCAGACACATTCTCTGATATAGCCACCAGACAAATCAGTGCTGGGAGTTAGGAATTTTGAGGAAGAATTTCTTCTCTAACCCAGATTACAATCTGAGTGAGATAAAAAAAACTATTCGATCTGACTACTCACTTTGGATTGGAGGCAAGCATTATGAGATCGGATTTTGAAAACAGAAATGACACGTGTTGGAGGCTTCAAAATTGCTCATGGACCATCTATTCCCTTCTGTGAAAATTTCTTCACAGCTTTATGAAAATCTGTTGCATTTGCTTACAAGTTCTATGACCCCCACAAGCAAAACCACTGAACTCGGCAAGCTGCTGCAGATGAATGCAATCCAGACTGTAACTAAGCTACAATCAGAAAGAAGAAAGATGAAGAGTTTATTTATTTATTTTTATGCCACCTTTCTACAAAAAAGAGACCCATGGTGGCTCACAAGATAAAAAAAGTTTTAATTGTTTTTTTTTTAAAAAATAACCTACTTAAAACAGTATAAAATTAAGATTAAAAACATACACAAGTTTAAAAACATAATCTAAACCCATATCCCATTATTAGTTGCCAGAGAAAGGCCAGCAGGGAAGAGGCCAGCCTCACCTCCCATGAAAATGAGTTCTGGAGGGTGGGAACAGCCACTGAGAAGGCTCTCTCTTGTGTCCTCACCAAGTGAGCCTGTGATGGTGGCAGGACAGAGAAAACTTTCTCCTGAGGATCTTAGGGTTCTAGCAAGTTTATATGGGGAGATACGGTCTCTCAAATAGTTTGGACCTAAGCCACGTAGGGCTTTATAGGTCATGACTAGCACTTTGAATTGTGCCTGGAAACAAACTGGTAGCCAGTGGAGCTGTTTCAACAAGGGAGTTATATGCTCCCTATAAGTGTCCAAATATATTCTAGACATAAGGCAGGGTATTCTTACATAGCACATGATTTACTGGCTGGGACTAAGCAGGTAGTTCTTTTTAAAAACACTTTGATAATATTTTGATCTCTTACGTAAAACAACAATTCAGATTGTTCCATTCTATTCCTCCACACACTTACACCTATGGAATCTATAAATATATTCTAAACATCCTTGTGCATGTTTGTTTTCAGTTAGATAGCCATTGTAGAAATTAGCTTGTTCATTTCCGTTATGACCCATGATGGGCCATTGTGAAAGAAGAGATTAATTTTTAATCTAATGTACGTAACATTTCCTGTTCCTTTTATATCTTGCAACTGCCCTGATTTTCTAAGGTTATGAAAGGTTAAAAAATTAATAATATATTGGAGTACCCAGAAGAATTTTGCCCATTCGTGGTCACCTCTGAAAGATTTGTGGCAAACTGCTGAACACTGAAAACCCGTGATGTGCAAATGTAGGCATGGCAGATGTGCTTTGCTCACTTATTTTGACAATTATGGTGCTGTTTAATTATTTAAAAGAGTGCTTCATAGTATGCAAATAAAGGCTCTGGAGGAAATTTTGCAAAAAATAAATTCTTAAGCAGTGGTAACTTCCTCTGCTTTTAAAAGGTTGCTGAGAAGATAGGGGCATAGAATATCTAACACTTGGGACAGATTAAGGGATAGGCAATTCCCCACTCCCATTTACTTCCTTTATTTTTCATATGGTTTGCTTACTGTAGATTTTACTGCTGAAGACTTCTTAGTTAACTAGGGAGCTGCTAAAATGAATCCAGGAACTAGAGAATACAAGTATTGCTTCAGTTTTCATTTATCCCCCCCCCCCCCAAGTAACTTATATTCCCTGCCCCACTACACCTCAATGTTGGCATGTGCATAGATGGGACATTTCAAAAGATAAATAAATACTGCTTGACTTGAAGATCATTGCATATGCAGCGAAATCTGCTAGGTTCTGGGCTTTGTGATGGGAAGAGTACAGACCCAAGAAAGCTGCTCTCAATCAGTTTAGAATAGTGGGATATGTAAAGAAACACCTGACCTGAGATATTGGATTGTAGGTTTTATTAATCCTAGCCAGCAGCGTAATTAATGCAAGGGATTTTGAGGGTTACACCTTATCTATATCAGAGTTTGGAAATTTTCCCTTAGAAAAAAATGAATAAAATGATGCCATAAAAGTATCCATAACTGAGCAATCATAACCAATGCTAAGTTACGGGTTGCTTAATATATATCTATCCAGCTTTTTGCCAAGCAATCAAAGTGGCGTACAACAGACTAAAATATATCCATATATACATAGTACCCCCCTTTAAAACAAGATTAAACAGTGTAAAACTAAAACTAACATTTTAAAATCCAAACAGTAACCATGGGCAGAGTGTGATAAATAGAGAAGTCTTATTCGTGGCCAAGTATTTTATTCTGGGAAGGCCTGCCGGAAGAGATCTGTCTTAATGGCTTTTTTGAAGCTCTCTAGATTGGCAGTTAAACACATCATTGCATTCATTCTTCCAAGCACCTTTTCAAACTCTGAGGAAGGCCACATGTTCACGAACCCTGTGAGTAAAAAAGCAGTTTTCTAGTTTCCAGTGTTTAACTGGACCATGAGTATGTGGCGAAGAACATGATTGCAATGGAAGTTTAATCATTGGTATTCCTATTAAAGAAAGTCAGTTGATGGGGAAAGGTCCTTCTTTATTGAAGATCCCAGTGGGTTACTGTGAGTTAATGTAGAAAATATGGCACTAGACGGACAAAGCAGATGGACAAATAAGAAAGGGACCCATAGGTTAGAACATTATTGTTGTTGTTGTTGCTTTTATCAAGAGTATTAAAAGAATTGGCAAATGTAATCTCTGAGCCATTAGCAATTAACTTTGAGAACTCTTGGAGAACAAGAGTACTCCCAGCAGACTGGACGAGGGCAAACGTCCCCATCTTCAAAAAGGAAAAAAAAGAGGATGCCAACAATTATCGTCCAGTTTAGGGCTGTACAGACTGGTGGGAAAAGCTGGCCTGGAGGCAGAGTCGGAGTGTGGTGTCCACATGACGCATGCCCCGACTCTGCTCCCAGGCTGCCATGACACCACGTGCCACTCCACATGGCATGCAGTATCATGGCACTCCTCTGGTGCTGCATCTACATGACACAGTGCCAAAGGAGCATGGAAAAACCATGTGCCGGTAGATATGGTGCCCTTTCCAGGGCGCAAAATGAATCTGCTTTTTGCGGTTCCTTTTTGCACTGCGGTAAGCAGATTTCGGAGCCATGGCATGTACACGGAGAAATGTAAGGTACTGCACTTAGGGCGGAAAAATGAAATGCACAGATATAGGATGGGGGACACCTGGCTTTATGAAACTACGTGTGAAAGGGATCTAGGAGTCCAAGTAGACCATAAGTTGAACATGAGTGAACAGTGCGATGTGGCAGCTAAAAAGGCCAATACAATTTTAGGTTGCATCAATAAAAGTATAGTGTCTAGATCAAGGGAGGTTCTGGGCACCACAATTCAAAAAGGACATTGAGAAACTGGAGTGTGTCCAAAGGAGGGCAATTAAAATGGCGAACGGTCTGGAATCCATGCCCTATGAGGAATGCCTTAGGGAGCTGGGGATGTTTAGCCTGGAGAAGAGAAGGTTAAGATATGAAAGCCCTCTTTAAATACTTGGAGGGATGTCATATTGAGGAGGGAGCAAATTTGTTTTCTGCTGCTCCAGAGAAAAGGACCCGGAACAATGAATGCAAGCTACAGGAAAAGAGATTCCACCTCAACATTAGGAGGAACTTCCAGACAGTAAGGGCTGTTCGACAGTGATTGGATTTTTGTCCTGTATACATAACCCCATTGTATGGTATTGCCACTTAAGAACCTTGATCAGAACCTAAAGGGCACTTCACCTCTTTTGCAAGGACTTGTTGAGGTCATGTTTGCCCCCTGAAGAGGTGATTCCTTCACTCTTATGAGACCACCTCCCAAGTTAGAAAAACCTTAAAAAGAGAAACACAGAAAGAATCTCTGTCTGTACCCTCTGTTGGATCTCTCTTGTTCTCTCTCTCTTTCTCTCTGACCTTGCCCACTCTCCAGTCATCTTCTTCACTTTGGAGGATGAAAAAATCCTTGTGTGTGTTTTAGTACGGAAGCCCTTTAAGCTTAGCTAAACTCCTCTAGCCCCCCCCCTAAATTGGTTAGCAGAATGGTTTTAGCTTCCATACTGTTCTCCCTCACTTTTACTTTGAGAAACAGCTTGCATTGATTATAGACCATTCTGTTGGTTTCTGCTGCTGTCTTTTTCTGCCTATTTAATAAAGAAATAATTGGTTCTTTTCTGCAAACTCATCTTGTCTTTCTACCTCATTTTTACTTGGAGTCACCTTGGTTAATTTTCTGTTTTTAAAGCCTTCATACTGTAAGATCCTGAAAAAAGCTAGTATCTAGAAGAGCCCCCCCCCCCAAAAAAAACCCTGTGCACTGCTCTTAATAATACACACAGAGAGAAAGAGAGAGAGGGAAGGAAAGAAGGAATAATAAAAATATAAAGCCATGCAATGTAATTACAAAACAGATTATCCAAATAAAATAAAAAAATAATATAATATAAAGTAAACTGACAAATACATGTAATGAAAATATACAATATACAAGTATACAAAATATACATTGGCAACCTTATTAGCTGGACCTTCTGCTGTTACTGAAGAATGCATGCCAGAAGTCTAAATGTAGGTACAGCCACTTGCAGCAGGAGCCTGGCTTGGTCATCTGGCCAAATATGTTCTTAAATCTTCTCCCTGACAGCAATGCAATATATCCTTTCAATAATGCATCGTGTCCAAATTTGGGGATGAAATTAAAATGACAAGATTTTCTCTTTCAAAAATTCTCTGATTTTCTGACTGGCATTTGTTGCTGTCTGAACATAAGGTGGGAAATAAAACAACTCCTACAGATCTATCATCTGCTTCACATTCTGTAACACTTTAGGTGGGAAGACATTATTGTTCCAAAACTGGCAAAGGAGAATTCACTTTGTGCATGCAAATCTGAAGCAATCCATTTCAAGAAACACATCAGAATCCTTCCAATTTATGTGCCAATAGAGACAATAAACTGACAGGAAACAGAAATGAAAGTTCTTTAAATATTTCAGCTTTTTGGAGATGCAAACATTTTCCGCCTGCAAAATTTTTGTCAAGCTGCAGCTGGAGAGAATCCTAAATGGCTCCCATGAAGACTTTAAAAACTCCCATTTTGCTTACCCAGTAAATATTCTACAGAGAACATCATGCTGCTTCAATCCCAGTGGCATTGCCAACTGCCATCTTCACAAATCCATTTAAACACAGAACTAGCTTAAAATTCCCATTGAAGACTTCCTATGCTGGATGTTGTGTGCAGAGATACCCTCTTAAGGAGTTTGGGTCCATAAATAAAATGATAGCTCAGTCATTTGGTCATTATTAATAAATAGCACTTTGGCTGCAAGCCTGCATGCAGAAGTCTTAGAGGAAGCCCACCAAACTCAATGAGATTACTTCTGAGCAAACTAGTAATTTATACAGCCCTTTACCACATTGCTTACTTGCTTATTTATTTTATTTTATTGCATTTTATTTTACATTTCTAGACACCTATTTTACACATCTTTCAATACCATTGTCACATTGCCTAAGAGATGGTCCAAAATCATCAGAAGCAACAGGAGCATGGGGAAAACTAGTTTATTTCGTCCAAAATAAGGTTGCTTGTCCAAGGGCAAGGTTGCAAGGCACTTGATAATCTACATGAAACACCATGATTGGAGAAATTAGGCCACAGCTTCATTTATTACAGTCAAAATAGGGTTAGCCAAATGAATGAGTCCAGATACAGACACTGAATGATCCAAATGTTGATTAATGCACCCAGTGGCCTACATGATCCCATCACCAGGGAGTACTGGAAAGTTGTCTGCCCCTAACTGGGCAACACTCTTTCTGCAGTACACCCCCCATGTCTCATAATGGGACTCAAGTACATGATCAACGCCCACTGGACACTGGTATATGGTGCCTTGGATCCAGGATCCACGCCCCTCCGCAGGTGTGACAAAATAACTGAGTAAAACACTTATGCCAAACAACCCCTGTGATGATGGAACAAGACCCAACAAGAAACACAATGCACACAATGTGTAGGAATAGAATGCAGGTGGGTGGCACCATGGTTTAAGCAGGACTTCCAGGCTAGCCAGCAGGCAGCTGCCCCTTACGTGAAAGAGGGAAGATTGCCGCAGATTCCTCCAGCTGGGTCTGTCAGCCAAGGAGCTTGGAGCAGGTTCAAGCTCATTGAATGAGGTTTTTCCCCATCCCAGGCAGTTCAGCAGGCACACTGCACTGTGGGATATAAAAGTCGGGACTCCTTCTTGAGGAGGACTGTCCCCTGTCCTGGACAGCAGTGCAGCTTTTAGCCCGCTTATTCATCAAGGGCTAGCTCACAAGGCACTCAATAATCTACATGAAGCAAGATGATTGGAGGAATTAGGACAAACTTTATTGATCACAGCCAAAACAGGGTTGGCCAAATGCATGGGTCTAGATACAGGAACTGGCCAACCCAAATGTTAATTGGTGAGCCCAACTCCAGCCCAGTGCCAGAGCACAGGGATGATAAGGAAAATACACACAGCTACTAGTTGAAACTTCATGAGTGGTGGTGACCCATCTGCATGGATGAAAAGAAAGCCATCCCTGGGTGGCCTTTTATCCACAAATCTGCTTAAAGTCTTTACTATGCAAAGTATGACCCTCTAAATTATATATCTTAATGGTGCTCCACCCCAATTTGTTGTATTTTGACTTCCTGACCATTTCCCCTTCAAAGGAGACCATTGCACAGCATGTGGGATTTTGTCTCCTTTTATCCTTCTGCTGATAAGTGATAGGTCTCTTGCCATCTGTGTGCTGTGGCATGGCCTGCTTGCCCACCTTCTATGACCCTTCTTATAAGGAAAGAGGTGTACAGGTTAGCATAACCTACAGCCCTACCCAAAAAGAATATGCTGACTACACGGATGGACATGGAATGGGGGACCATGCCAGCTTCTTTCAGCTGCACCAGGTAATGCAAAATCTGCCTCTCCTGCATGGGCCATCATAGCCCATACCCACATTCCTTACTGTAGGTGAAAAAACTACCCACTGCCCTGCTGTAAGATTTAAGAGTAACCAGCACCATCAAGTTTAATACTCCCTGCATCACACTTCACTCCCAAGCTGTCACAGCTCATCTGGGAATGCCATGGATTGTGGATCCACCCCCCATGATAAAGCATGAAATCTGATCTCCTGAAATTGAGAAAAAGAGTCTGTATTTTCATTATTCATTATAGCTGTGAATGCTATGTTAGCAGATAAACATACCAGAATGAACTGCCTCACCATTGCCTGTTGATCGGAATGGGTTATCCACCTCCTGGTTGTCACAGGAAAAACAATTTTTCTTGTTCCTAAATGCATCTTTCCAAATGCAAACTACCACCATGATCAGGATGAATATCAAAAAGGTTAAATCACAAAGGAGGCCTCCATGCTTACAATCCTCTGATCATTCTAGTACCTTTGGAAGAAGACCCAGAGCTCAATCCTGCCTGCTGCATCTGAGTTCACCTGCAGCCATTGGCCTAATTCTCAAAGGGTTTGCCATATGTAAATACCACTGTAATTGTCCAAACGTTTTAACCATACCTCCAGATCCTGCCTAACCCCTTTTATGATTCAGATATGATCGTGAGCTGCTCTTACCCCCACCGTGATCCTGGCCAATTTTGCACAAAAGGGTCTTCCCAGGGAAACCACCTTGCATGCAAAATTAAGGTGAACTAGAAGACCTGAATCTCCTTAAGAGTGGCCTTCACGTAGTGTGGTATGGATACTGCCCATTCCCTTAATACCATTAGTAAGCCCCGGTTCCCACCTAGTGGGTCCCAATTGTTCAGATGAGGAAGAGCCAATGTTGTTGGCACTGTTGTTGTTGTTGTTGCTGCTGAATCGTGACTGACACCTGCACCTGCCATTGGGGTCTCTCTTCTCCAGGCCTTGTTTCAAGGCAGGAGCAGAGCCACTAGGTCTCACTGATGAGCTATCAGTGAGGCCTAATATCAGTGGGGCTGGAAAGCACTCTCACCTTCTCCACCAGAAGGTTGAGCACACTGTCCTCATTATTTGCTGGTGAGGGGTTAGCAGGTGGTGCAGGGTGTCTGTTGTCCACCCCCCTGGCCGATGCCAGGTTGACCCAGGACTTGCTCAGTTGGCCAGCTTGACCACTGTTGCACAGTCATGAATCCCCTACAGCTTGCTGTGCCTTCCTAGGTGGCATTCTACTTGTATGAGAAAGGCAAAGAAGGCACTCCAGTCAAAAGGAAATAAGGGAGCTTCCGCAGGAGGCCCTTAAAAACCTCAGTGATGTGGCTGAGTGTGAAACCTAAGCTACCCTGGAATAAATCTCCTGGAGTTTGTAATACAGTGGAAAGGAGAAGCCAGGCATAGTCAGACACGCATCCTAGACTTTAGGAGAGCGGATTTCAGTAAACTTAGAGAAGTATTGAGGGCAATTCCATGGTCAGAAATACTAAAAGATAAAGGAGTTCAGGACGGATGGGACTTTCTCAAAAGGGAGATACTGAAGGCACAATTTCAAACAGTTCCAGTGAGAAAGAAAAACGGGAGGTGTCTCAAGAAACCAGGATGGATGACTAAGGAACTTTCAACCGAGAAGAGTTTGAAACGGAAGATGTATAAGAAATGGAAAAAGGGGGAAATCACAAAAAAGGAATTCAAAGAAATAGCAGGCATGTGTAGGGGTAAAGTCAGAAAAGCTAAAGC
>NC_056528.1:41522047-41531911 GCF_019175285.1 Sceloporus undulatus | reverse complement strand
ATGAACTCAAGCTGCTAGAGAGGTTAAAGAACAAGTAAAAAGGAGCTATGTTGGTGGTTATGGTCCTCAGCAAAAGGAAGAAGAAGGAAACGGTAGGGCCACTGCGTGGAGAAGATGGTAAAATGCTACAGAAGACAGAGAAAAGGCAGAATTACTCAACACCTTCGTTGCCTCAGTCTTTCTCAGAAAAAGGAAAGGGAGCTCAACCGAGGATAATGGAGCAGAGGACAGAATAGGGGAATTTCCAGCACAGAATAAGTAAAGAGTAGTAGAGGAACACCTTATTAATCTAAATGAATTTAAGTCCCCGGGACCGAGGAACTAACTCCATCCAAGGGTATAAAAGAACTGGCAAATGTAATATCGGAGCCATTGGCAATAATCTTTGAAAACTCGGGAAAACAGGAGAGATCCAGCCGACTGGCGGAGGGCAAACACGTTGTCCCCATCTTCAAAAGGGGAAAAAAAGGATCCCAACAATTAAACAGTCCAGTTATATCTGACATCAGTACTAGGAAAGATTCTGGAGCAGATCTTAAACAGAGAGTCTGTGAACACGTAGAAGGCAATGCCATAATCCACAAAAAGTCACAATGGGTTCAGAGAAACAAGTCATGCCAGACAAACCTGACGCTTTCTTTGATAAAATTAACAGCTTGGTAGATGAGAAGGTGATGCTGTGATATAGTAATATCTTGATTTCAGTAAGGCCTTTGACAAAGTTCCCCAGGACATTCTTGCAAACAAGCTGTATAAAATGTGGGCTAGACAAAGGACTGTTAAATGGATCAGGTAATTGGTTGAACCGCTCCGAACCCAAAGGGTGCTCAACAATGGCTCTTTTCACCTGGAGAAAAGTGACCAGTGGGTCCACGGGCTTGTCCCTGGGCCCGGTGCTATTCAACATCTTTATCAATGACCTGGATGACAGAATGAGCATACTTATCAAATTTGCAGATGATACCAAATTAGGGGGAATAGCTAAAACCCCAGAGGACAGGATCAAGATTCAAAATGACCTGATAGACTAGAAAGCTGGGCCAAAGCTAACAAAATGAAATTCCAACACGGAGAAATGTAAGGGTATTGCACTTAGGCGGAAAATAAAATGCACAGATATAGGATGGGGAACACCTGGCTGAATGAAACTACGTGGAAAGGGATCTAGGAGTCCAAGTGACCACAAGTTGAAACATGAGTGAAACAGTGTGAAGCGGCAGCTAAAAGGGCCAATGCTATTTTAGGCTGCATCATAGAAGTATAGTGTCAGATCAAGAGAAGTAATAGTGCCACGGTATCTGCGTCTGGTCAGCCCCCTAAGAATATGTGTCCAATTCAGGCGCCACAATTCAGAAAGGACATTGAGAAACTGGAGCGTGTCCAAAGAGGGCGACAAAAATGGTGAAAGGTCTGGAAACCATGCCTATGAGGAACAACGACTTAGGGAGCTGGGGATGGTTTAGCCTGGAGAAAAGAAGGTTAAGATGTGATAGGATCGGCCTGTTTAAATATTTGAAGGGATGTCCATATTGAAGAGGGGCAAGCTTGTTTTTCTGCTGCTCCAGAGAAAGGAAAACCCCCCGGAACAATGGATGCAACTGGCAGGAAAAGAGATTCCACTAACATGAGGGAGGAACTTCCTGACAGTAAGGGCTGTTCGACAATGAATGCACTCCCTCGGAAGGTGATAGAGTCCCCTTCCTTGGAGGTCTAAACAGAGCGGAAGGCCATCTGTCAGGGATGCTTTGATTTGGATTTCCTGCATGGCAGGGGGTTGGACTGGATGGCCCTAGTGGTCTCTTCTAACCTCTAATGATTCTATGATTCATATGAAATAACGTCCACTACAATGAAGCCCAAGAGAAGAGGTTGTGCAGCAAAAGGCCTGCCCTGGGGTAATAAGGAAAAAACTAGGGGCTTCTGTAAGGGCTGGTATATGTGCCCCTGTGCCGAAAGGCTCTGGTGAATGCTGAAGGAGGCCTGGATGTGCTGCCACCAACACTCCCCGCCCTGCTGTGAATGCCTTATGAGGGGGTATTGCCAAGCCGTAGTTCCCACTGAGTTTGGTACCCATGTAGAGCCCTGATGCTAAGGCTGAACCCCTGCCCAGTTACCAGCCCCGTGGAACCACAAAAAGCTTTTGTTGCTCCACTTGACTGCAGGTGAAGTGACCAGCTCAACTGTAACCCTGATACAAATGTCTAATTGACAGGAAACCCCAGAGCTGCTTACATCTGAGATTTAGTTTCTTCAAACAGGAAGGTATCAATGTTTCAGATAATAAAGGAATTGTTTGTTTCTCATCAGAAGTTTCTTTCTTCTCATCATTATGTTAACACACATCACCTTGAGCATGAGAAGAAAAAGGTCCTCGAAGAATCCAAAGGCTATTTAGCTTTATGCGACCTGTTTATCTTAAAAAATATAATAATGGAAAACTTAGGTTAAGCAAGAGATTTCGTTTAATCTTGTTTCTAACACATTGCAACCTAGTCCTATCCAAAGCAGTTATAATAGAAAACAATAAAATTCATAATGAGGTAATAAATCTAACTTTACAGTAAACAATTGTAAGATAAATGACTTAAAATTAAAAAACACAACACAGGGCAATATTATAACATGCATTGCACTGCAGAAACCTACCTTAATCACCTTGAGTCCTAGCTTTTTTGGGGAAAGGTAGATAACAAATAAAGACACACAGCAGTGGACATTTGCATTAAAAATGAAAAGGAATGGGTTTTGTTATCTGAAAATGGCCACAGAGACACCCAGCCAATGTTCCTTGGGCAAAAACTGGTTTGTGCGAGTACTAAAGGGGACGTTCTAGAGAGCTGCCCACTCTTACAATTTTCATGGAGGACCCAAAAGATCAAAGATCATATTGAAGTGCAGGCAGGGTTCATAGAGATGTGGGCAGCCTTCAAACAGCTTGACCTAAAACTTAAGGGCTTGATTCAATGACCCTATAATAATGGTCTTGTAACATAGTTTTATTTAATGGAATGAATGAATGAATAAATGAATGTGTTCCCATTAGCCTAGTATTCATTGAGTTACCAGATAAGAAACTTACTTTTCCATGTAATGAGTTCATGGTAAGATACATGAAGCCTGTACATCTCTTTCTTATTGTTCTATTGTTTCCTTGTGGGCAAAGGTGACATGAACTTAAACCAGATGAAACCAAAACAAAGGCAAACAATAAAATATTCCATTTTAGATGTGAATGTCTCCAAACAAGTAACTATAGCATCAACAATCTGCTAGTTGAACTAAAGTTGGACTAGATAATTCGAAGGATCCTTCCAATTTTAAGACTTTGATCTTCCTGATAGTCCCAGCTAAAGCAGACCAACGAGTCAATGGAAAGTTGGTAAATAGGACAAATATGTAAAGTTCATTGTTCAATGGGGTCTTTTCTAGTTGATTGCTAACAATTGAATTAAGATCTACAGTTCTGTGGTTCCTAGGCCAATGCATTTCATTATTTTTATTTATTTTTGCCCTACTGTAAGTGCATACTTTACATTTCTCCGTTGGAATTCATTTTGTTATTTTGTGCCCACGTTTCTAATCTATTAAGGTCATTTTGAATTTTGATCCTGTCCTCTGGGGTATTAACAATTCTTCCTATTTGCCTGTAATCTGCAAATTTCTTAAGCATGCCCTCTAGTCTTTCATTTAAGTCGTTGATAAAGATGTTGAATAGCACTGGGCCCAGGACAGAACCCTGTGGCAATGCCACTGATCACTTCTCTCCAAGATGAAGAGCAGCCATTCCTTGCACCCTTTGGTTCGGCGGGTAAACCAAATACAAATGTATTTAACAGTGGCTTTGTCTAGCCCACATTTACAAGCTGTTTGCAAGAATGTCATGGGGAACCTTGAAATCAAGGTATGAAATATCCACAGTGTTCCTTCATCTACAATGCTTGTCGTTTTGTCATTTCAAAAAAGAGATCAAATTATTTTCTGGCATGACTTGTTCCCCAAAATCCTGTTGACTTTTGGCGATTATGGCATTGCCTTCTAAATGTTCAGGACTATCTCGTTTAATGATCTGCTCCAGAATCTTTCCTTATCTAGATGTCAGACTGAACTGGACGATAATTGTTGGGATCCTCTTTTTTTCCCCTTTTTGAAGATGGGAACAACATTTGCCCTCCTCCATTCTGGGACTGTATCTCCGTTCTTCAGGAGCTTTGAAAGATTATTGCCAATGGCTCTGAGATTACATTTGCAGGTTTTTAGTACCAGGATGTATAGTTCACCGTCATGGAGATTTAAATTCATTTAGATTAGCAAGGTATTTCTGTACTATACCTCTTTACATTATTCTGTGCTGGTTTGCCCCATTGTGGCTCTTCTGCTTCCATTTTCCTCAGGTTTAAATGAGAAGACTGACGCAAATAAAGTGTTGAGTATTTCTGCCTTTTTCTGTGTCCTCTGGTTAGCATTTCAACATCTTCACAACATAGTAGCCCTAGCATTTCCTCTCTTCTTTTCTTTTGCCATGAACATACTCCCAAAAGCCTTTTTATTGTTCCTTAACCTCTCTAGTGTTCCTGAGCTCATTCTGACGTTTTAATTTTCTGACTTAACCCATACACAGGTTCACATATCTGTCTGAATTCCACTTTGATGATTTCCCCTTTTCTCTTTTTCCCTTTCTTATACTGCCACATATAAAACTTCATTCCATGAATGTTTCTTAGTCATCCATCCTGTTTCTTGAGACAATCCTCTCATTTTCCTCCTGACTGGAACTGTTTGAAATTGTGCTTCAGTTATGCCCTTTGGAAACGCCCATCTATCCTGATGTCCTTCTCTTGTAGTATGACTACGGACCACCTCTAGTATTTCCCTAGTTTACTAAAATCAGCTTTCCTGAGTCTAGAATGCATGTCGACTATGCTGGCTTCTCCTTCACTTGTAACAAACTCTAGGAGAACATGGGTCACTCCCACCTAATGATCCCACCACTTGCACTCAACGCAATTAACCAGTCATCCTGTTGTTAAGATCAGATCTAAAAAAGGTGACACCCCCCCCACCCGGTTGCCTCTTCCACCTTTTGGACAATGAAATTGTGTTTTCCAGGTAAGTAGAATTTGGTTAGAGCTTAAAGTTTTGGCTGAGTTTTGACTTCCAGCAAATATCAGGATAGTTTGAAAGTCACCATCACTACACATCTCGCCTTCGTGAGGTTGAAGGTCATCTCTTCAGAAAGGCATCATCCATTCCTCCAGTTAAACTTGAGGGCTGCAGTAAACTCCCACAATAACCATCCCTGTTATTTCCCCCCACTCCACCGCCTTTCATTTTTATCCCTATGCCCTCCACATGAATTCTAGAATATAAGTCCTGGATCTTCACAGGTGTAACATTCTTAGTCTTGCCATATAGTTCTTCCTCCTCCTTTCCGTTTGGTCTATTCTCTTAATAAAAGTCATATCCCTCTATGGGACTAACGATGCCCTAAGGGAGGCTACAGCGCCCATTCCTGGCTGGATCGGGCGTGTGGCAACCTAACGCACGTCGCCCGAGCCAGCTTCCTTTTTGCACCCTCCAATGGGCACATAAGGGCAAGTCATCAGGACACTGCACCCGACTCTGACCACAGGCTGGCACTTTCTGCCGGTCTGTATAGGGCCCATTAGTACATGCCAAGTTTCAGTGATGCCTATATATTATAGTTCGGTGCCCGTTCTATTCACATCGTTTATCAATGACTTGGATGATGGAATAGACAGCACGCTACCAAAGTTGGCAGATGACACCAAATTGGGAGGTGTAGCCAGTACCCCCCAGAGTACAGGAACACCATTCCCTTGGAGAGTGGTGGAGTCTCCCCTCCTGGAGGTCTTTAAGCAGAAGCTGGATGGCTATCTGTTGGGTATTCAAAATGAGCGTATCAGATTGAAGAGCAGGCGGGCCAATACATAACAAAATGAATTTCAACAGGAGAAATTAAGGTACAACAATATAGGAAGAAAAAATGAAATTCACAAATATAGGAATTTTTGATACTTGGCTTAGTACTTTGAAACTTGGCATGTACAACAGTACATGTGAAGGGATTTAGGAGTCTTAGTGGGCAACAGATTGAACATAATCAGCAAATGATATGGAAGCTAAGAAAGCCAATGTAATCTGGGCTGCATAAATAGGAATTATTACTAGATTGGGGGAAGTAATAGTGCCACTCGATTCTGCTTTGCTCAGAACCTCATATGAAATTCAAGAGGGCTACTGAAAAGCTGGAAAGTGTCCATGTCCAAAGGAGGGTGAGCAAAATAGGAAAAGTCGGGAAGTCATAACCCTGTGAGGAGTTGCTTAGGGAGCTGAGCATGTTTAGACCTGCTAATAGAAGATTAAAGGATGACATGATTGACCATGTTTAAATATTTTGAAAAGATGTAATATTGAAGAAGGAGGACACTTGTTTTCTGTTTGCTCCAGAGACAGAGGCCAAACACAATCGCATAAATGATGCAGCTTCCCACAGTGTTTTGGACATAGCATTTGTGATGATGCATGGTCCCAAATGCACCAAAGCACTGCCAAAGCCATGGCCATCTCAAAGAAATGGGCAAGAAGGAACAGATACGATCTCTCCTTCAGATGGCCCAGTTCAGGACCATAGCGGCATCTGGATCAGGGCCAGTTGCATGCAGTTGCTATCCCCAGCATGAATGGTGCGCGAGCAAGCCACACACTGCCATCAGGCCATCTGTTTCAGGTCCAGATAGAGTAATGGATTCAAACTACAGGAAAAGAGATTCCACTAAATCTCGGGAGGAATTTCCTGATGGTCAGAAATTGTTCAACAGTGAATATGTGCCTTTGAGAGTGGTGGAATCCCTTCTTTGAAGTGGTTTAACATAAACTGGATGGCCAGCTTTGGTGGTGCTTTGTGGTGTTCTTGCATGGCAAGGGATTGAACTGTGTCTCTTGTAATCTGATGAGCTGTAGGATTTCTATGATCCTAAAGGGATATTTTATTTCTAAAAGGGATAGATACTACTTGATTCATCTCCGTACCATGAGCCTCTGCATTACAAGAGGCTGGAGATATGGTGCATTTTTAAAACTGCTTTAGTGCATTTCTCTACAAAATCTGCAGTGCAATAGATAGATAGATAGATGATAGATAGATAGATAGATAGATAGAGAGATAGATGACAGACAGACAATTATTGCCCTTAAAAAAAGAAAGAAATAAATGGAATGAATTGTTTTGTTTCAAGTGGGTCAATTTAGTTTGTCTTGATGTTTTTATGAAAGAAAGAAAGGACTCCAGTTTTTATAGAAGAAACAGGAATATTAACAAAGTGTATTTGTGGTCAATTGCACAAAGCACAATAAATAAAAATATTGGTATCTCTAGCTTGTACCAAAGATCTCTCAGAGGGGCTGAATAATCCCTAAGGTTTCTGTTTTCAAACGTCAAGATGTTCCAGAATACTGGCAACAGTAGATGACTGTTACTCCCTCTAGAAAGTCAGGAAATAAGTCCAACTATTCTTTCTAGTAGCAAATCCAGGTATTAAGTGTCACCAGTAGTAGGACAAACGGAGCTTTTAAGAAACTAAAACAGGCTGGAACAAAGCTAAAAATCCAAAACATTTTAAAAACAAAGAGGAAAACACTAAAAAATAAAAACAAATTCAGATCAATGGAAATTGAAAATGCACAGTAGCCACTGAATATCTAAGGAGTTACTTAGAAATTACAAAAAGCCCTGATTGCAAAAGGAACATTAATGGCTTGTTTCAGACCTACAACATTTAGTATCCTGGAAGAAGTCAGACTTTTATGTCCGCAGCAAAAGGAAGAAGAAGGAAACGGTAGGGCCACTGCGTGGAGAAGATGGCAAAATGCAAACAGAAGACAGAGAAAAGGCAGAATTACTCAACACCTTCTTTGCCTCAGTCTTCTCAGAAAAGGCAAAGGGTGCTCAACCTGAGGATAATGCAGCAGAGGACAGGATAGGGGCATTTCAGTACAGAATAAGTAAAGAGATAGTAGAGGAACACCTTATTAATCTAAATGAATTTAAGTCTCCGGGACCAGATGAACTCCATCCAAGGGTATTAAAAGAACTGGCAAATGTAATATCGGAGCCATTGGCAATAATCTTTGAAAACTCCTGGAAAACAGGAGAGATCCCAGCTGACTGGCGGAGGGCAAACGTTGTCCCCATCTTCAAAAAGGGGAAAAAAGAGGATCCCAACAATTATCGTCCAGTTAGTCTGACATCAGTATTAGGAAAGATTCTGGAGCAGATCATTAAACAGAGAGTCTGTGAACATCTAGAAGGCAATGCCATAATCACAAAAAGTCAACATGGGTTTCAGAGAAACAAGTCATGCCAGACAAACCTGATCTCTTTCTTTGATAAAATTACCAGCTTGGTAGATGAAGGGAATGCTGTGGATATAGTATATCTTGATTTCAGTAAGGCCTTTGACAAAGTTCCCCATGACATTCTTGCAAACAAGCTTGTAAAATGTGGGCTAGACAAAGGAACTGTTAAATGGATCTGTAATTGGTTGACCGGCCGAACCCAAAGGGTGCTCAACAATGGCTCCTTTTCATCCTGGAGAAAAGTGACCAGTGGGGTCCCACAGGGCTCTGTCCTGGGCCCGGTGCTATTCAACATCTTTATCAATGACCTGGATTTGCAGATGATACCAAATTAGGGGGAATAGCTAATACCCCAGAGGACAGGATCAAGATTCAAAATGACCTGAATAGACTAGAAAGCTGGGCCAAAGCTAACAAAATGAAATTCAACACGGAGAAATGTAAGGTATTGCACTTAGGGCGGAAAAATAAAATGCACAGATATAGGATGGGTGACACCTGGCTGAATGAAACTACGTGTGAAAGGGATCTAGGAGTCCAAGTAGACCACAAGTTGAACATGAGTGAACAGTGTGATGCGGCAGCTAAAAAGGCCAATGCTATTTTAGGCTGCATCAATAGAAGTATAGTGTCTAGATCAAGAGAAGTAATAGTGCCACTGTATTCTGCTCTGGTCAGGCCCCACCTAGAATATTGTGTCCAGTTCTGGGCGCCACAATTCAGCAAGGACATTGAGAAACTGGAGCGTGTCCAAAGGAGGGCGACAAAAATGGTGAAAGGTCTGGAAACCATGCCCTATGAGGAACGACTTAGGGAGCTGGGGATGTTTAGCCTGGAGAAAAGAAGGTTAAGAGGTGATATGATCGCCCTGTTTAAATATTTGAAGGGATGTCATATTGAAGAGGGAGCAAGCTTGTTTTCTGCTGCTCCAGAGAACAGGACCCGGAACAATGGATGCAAGCTGCAGGAAAAGAGATTCCACCTGAACATTAGGAGGAACTTCCTGACAGTAAGGGCTGTTCGACAATGGAATGCACTCCCTCGGAAGGTGATAGAGTCTCCTTCCTTGGAGGTCTTTAAACAGAGGCTGGATGGCCATCTGTCAGGGATGCTTTGATTTGGATTTCCTGCATGGCAGGGGGTTGGACTGGATGGCCCTAGTGGTCTCTTCCAACTCTATGATTCTATGATTCTATGATTCTATGAAATAACCTCCACTACAATGAAGCCCCAGAGAAGAGGTTGTGCAGCAAAAGGCCTGCCCTGGGGTAATAAGGAAAAAAACTAGGGGCTTCTGGAAGGGCTGGTATGATGTGCCCCTGTGCCTAAAGCTCTGGTGAATGCTGAAGGAGGCCTGGATGTGCTGCCACCACACTCGCCCTGGCTGTGAATTCCTTATGAGGGGGTATTGCCAAGCCTGAGTTCCCACTGAGTTGGTACCCATTCTGTAGAGCCCTGATGCTAAGGCTGACCCCCTGACCCAGTTAC
>NC_056528.1:41420972-41522037 GCF_019175285.1 Sceloporus undulatus | reverse complement strand
CAGCCCCGTGGAACCACAAAAAGAGCTTTTGTTGCTCCACTTGGACTGCCTGGTGAAGTGACCAGCTCACTGTAACCCTGATACAATGTCTAATTGACAGGAACCCCAGAGCTGCTTACATCTGAGATTTAGTTTCTTCAAACAAAGAATGTAATCAATGTTTCAGATAATAAAGGAAATTGTTTGTTTCTCATCAGAAGTTTCTTTCTTCTCATCTATGTGTTAACACACATCACCTTGAGGCATGAGAATAAAAAGGTCCTCTGAAGAATCCAAAGGCTATTTAGCTTTATGCGACCTGTTTATCTTAAAAAATAATAATAATGGAAATCTTAGGTTAAAGCAAGAGATTTCGTTTAATCTTGTTTCTAACACATTGCAACCTAGTCCTTCCAAAGCAGTTTATAATAGAAAACAATAAAATTCATAATGAGGTAATAAATCTAACTTTACAGTAAACAATTGTAAGATAAATGACTTAAAATTAAAAAAACACAACACAGGGCAATATAATAACATGCAATGCAGCTGCAGAAACCTACCTTAATCACCTTGAGTCCTAGCTTTTGGGGGGAAGGTAGGATACAAATAAAGACACAGCAGTGGACATTTGCATTTAAAAATGAAAAGGAATGGGTTTGTTATCTGAAAATGGCCACAGAGACACCCAGCCAATTTTCTTGGGCAGAAAACTGGTTTGTGCCAGTACTAAAGGGGCCATATCTAGAGCAGCTGCCACTCTTACAATTTTCATGGAGGACCCAAAAGATCTAAAGATCATATTGAAGTGCAGGCAGGTTCATAGAGATGTGGGCAGACCTTCAAACAGCTTGACCTAAAACTTAAGGGCTTGATTCAATGAACCCTATAATGGTCTTGTAACATATTTTATGGAATGAATGAATGAATGAATGAATGAATGAATGAATGAATGTTTCCTATTAGCCTAGTATTCATTGAGTTACCAGATGAGAAACTTACCTTTTTCCATGTAATGAGTTCATGGTAAAGATACATGAAGCCTGTACATCTCCTTTCTTATTGTTCTATTGTTCCTTGTGGGCAAAGGTGACATAACTTAAACCAGATGAAACCAGAAACAAAGGCAAACAGATAAAATATTCCATTTTAGATGTGACAGTGTCCCAACAAGTAACTATAGCATCAACAATGCTGCTAGTTGAACATAAAGTTGGACTAGATAATTCTGAAGGATCCTTCCAATTTTAAGACTTTGATCTTCCTGATATTCCCAGCTACAGCAGACCTACCGAGTCAATGGAAAGTTGGTAAATAGACAAATATGTAAAGTTCATTGGTTCAATGGGTCTTTTCTAGTTGGTGCTAACAATTGAATTAAGATCTACAGTTCTGTGGTTCCTAGGCCATATGCATTTCATTATTTATTTATTTTTGCCCTACCTGTAAGTGCAGTACTTTACATTTCTCTGTGCTGGAATTCATTTTGTTATTTTTGCCCAGCTTTCTAATCTATTAAGGTCATTTTGAATTTTGATCCTGTCCTCTGGGGTATTAACAATTCTTCCTAATTTGCTGTAATCTGCAAATTTCTTAAGCATGCCCTCTAGTCTTTCATTTAAGTCGTTGATAAAGATGTTGAATAGCACTGGGCCCAGGACAGAACCCTGTGGCATGCCACTGATCACTTCTCTCCAAGATGAAGAGCAGCCATTCCTTGCACCCTTTGGGTTCGGCTGGTAAACCAAATACAAATGTATTTAACAGTGGCTTTGTCTAGCCCACATTTTACAAGCTTTTTTGCAAGAATGTCATGGGGAACCTTGAAATCATGGTATGAAATATCCACAGTGTTCCCTTCATCTACAATGCTTGTCTTTTTATCAAAAAAGAGATCAAATTATTCTGGCATGACTTGTTTCTCAGAAATCCATGTTGACTTTTTGCGATTATGGCATTGCCTTCTAAATGTTCAGACTCTCCGTTTAATGATCTGCTCCAGAATCTTTCCTGATACTGATGTCAGACTAACTGGACGATAATTGTTGGGATCCTCTTTTTTCCCCTTTTTGAAGATGGGAACAACATTTGCCCTCCTCCATTCTGCTGGGACTTCTCCTGTTCTTCAGGAGCTTTGAAAGATTATTGCCAATGGCTCTGAGATTACATTTGCAGGTTTTTTAGTACCATGGATGTAGTTCATCTGGTCATGGAGATTTAAATTCATTTAGATTAGCAAGGTATTTCTGTACTACCTCTTTACTTATTCTGTGCTGGGTTTTCCCCATTGTGTCTTCTGCTCCATTTTCCTCAGGTTTAATGAGAAGACTGACGCAAATAAAGTGTTGAGTAATTCTGCCTTTTCTGTGTCCTCTGTTAGCATTTCAACATCTTCACAACATAGTAGCCCTACCATTTCCTCCTTCTTCTTTTTGCCATGAACATACTCCCAAAAGGCCTTTTTATTGTTCTTAACCTCTCTAGTGTTCCTGAGCTCATTCTGCGTTTTAACTTTTCTGACTTTACCCATACACATGTTCACTATCTGTCTGAATTCCACTTTGATGATTTCCCCTTTTTCCCATTTCTTATACATGCCCCATATAAAACTTCATTCCATTGAATGTTCTTTAGTCATCCATCCTGGTTTCTTGAGACACCTCTCATTTTTCCTCCTGACTGGAACTGTTTGAAATTGTGCCTTCAGTATTTCCCTTTTGAGAAACTCCCATCTATCCTGATGTCCGTTCTCTTTTAGTATGACTACGGGACCACCTCTAGTATTTCCCTAAGTTTACTAAAATCAGCTTTCCTGAAGTCTAGAATGCATGTCTGACTATGCCTGGCTTCTCCTTTCCACTGTGTAACAAACTCTAGGAGAACATGGTCACTTCCACCTAATGATCCCACCACTTGCACCGCATTAACCAAGTCATCCTTGTTGGTTAAAATCAGATCTAAAAAAAGGGGCCCCCCCCCCCCCCCCCGGTTGCCTCTTCCACCTTTTGGACAATGAAATTGTGTTCCAGGTAAGTAAGGAATTTGTTAGAGCTTAAAGTTTTGGCTGAGTTTGACTTCCAGCAAATATCAGGATAGTTGAAGTCACCCATCACTACTACATCTCTCCTTCGTGAGTTGAAGGTCATCTCTTCTAGAAAGGCATCATCCAATTCCTCAGTTTAACTTGGAGGGCTGCAGTAAACTCCCACAATAACATCCCTGTTATTTCCCCCCACTCCACCGCCTTTCATTTTTATCCCTATGCTCTCCACATGACTTCTAGAATATAAGTCCTGGATCTCTTCACAGGTGTAAACATTCTTGTCATATAGTGCTTTCCTCCTCCTTTCCGTTTGGTCTATTTCTCTTAAAAAGGTCATATCCCTCTATGGGACTATACAGATTGCCCCTAAAGGGAGGCATACAACTGCCCCATTCCTGGCTGGATCGGGGCTGTGGCAACCTAACGCCGTCGCCCTGATCCAGCTTCCTTTTTGCACCCTCCAATGGGCACCATAGGGCAAGTGTCATCAGGACACTGCACCCTGACTCTGACCACAGGCTGGCACTTTCTGCCGGTCTGTATAGGGCCCATTAGTACATTCCAAGTTTCAGTGATGCCTATTATATTATATTCTGTGCCCAGTGCTATTCAACATCTTTATCAATGACTTGGATGATGGAATAGAGAGCACGCTTACCAAATTTGCAGATGACACCAAATTGGGAGGTGTAGCCAGTACCCCAGAGTACAGGAACACACTCCCTTGGAGAGTGGTGGAGTCTCCCTCCTTGGAGGTCTTTAAGCAGAAGCTGGATGGCTATCTGTTGGGTATTCAAAATGAGCTTATCAGATTGAAGAGCTAGGCCAATACTAACAAAATGAATTTCAACAGGGAGAAATGTAAGGTACAACATTTAGGAAGAAAAAATGAAATTCACAAATATAGGATTTTTGATACTTGGCTTGTACTTTGATACTTGGCATGTACAACAGTACATGTGAAAGGGATTTAGGAGTCTTAGTGGGCAACAGATTGAACATAAATCAGCAATATGATATGGCAGCTAAGAAAGCCAATGCAATTCTGGGCTGCATAAATAGGAATTTATTATCTAGATTGGGGGAAGTAATAGTGCCACTCGATTCTGCTTTGCTCAGACCTCATATGAAATTCAAGAGGGCTACTGAAAAGCTGGAAAGTGTCCATGTCCAAAGGAGGGTGACCAAAATAGTGAAAAGTCTGGAAGTCATGCCCTGTGAGGAGTTGCTTAGGGAGCTGAGCATGTTTAGACTGGCTAATAGAAGATTAAAGGATGACATGATGACCATGTTTAAATATTTGAAAATATGTAATATTGAAGAAGGAGGACACTTGTTTTCTGTTGCTCCAGAGACCAGGGCCAAACACAATCACCTAAATGATGCAGCTTCCCACAGTGTTTTGGACATAGCATTTGGATGATGCATGTCCCAAATGCAGCCAGAAGCACTGCCAAAGCCATGCCATCTCAGAAGAAATGAGCAAGAAGGAACAGATACGATCCCCTCCTTCAGATGGCCCAGTTCAGGACCATAGCGGCAGTCTGGATCAGGGCCAGGTGCATGCAGTTGCTATGGCCCCAGCATGAATGGTGCTCAAGCAGCCACACACTGCTCCATCCAGGCTATCTGTTTCAGGCCCAGATAGAGTAATGGATTCAAACTACGGGAAAAGAGATTCCACCTAAATCTCAGGAGGAATTTCCTGATGGTCAGAATTGTTCAACAGTGGAATATGTTGCCTTTGAGAGTGGTGGAATCTCCTTCTTTGAAGGATGGTTAACATAAACTGGATGGCCATCTGTTAGGGGTGCTTTGTGTGTTCTTGCATGGCAAGGGATTGAACTGGGTGTCTTTTGTAATCTGTATGAGCTGTATGATTCTATGATTCTAAAGGGATATTTATTTCTAAAGGGATAGATACTTGATTCTATCTCCTTACCATGAGCCTCTGCATTACAAGAGGCTGGAGATATGGTGCAGTTTTAAAACTGCTTTTAGTGCATTTCTACAAAATCTGCAGTGCAAATAGATAGATAGATAGATAGATAGATAGATAGATAGATAGACAGACAGACAGACAATTATTGCCCTTAAAAAAAGAAAGAAAGAAAATTGAATGAATTGTTTTGTTTCAGTGTGGTCAATTAGTTTGTCTTGATGTTTTATGAAGAGAAAGGACTCCAGTTTTTATAAAGAAACAGGAATATTATGCAAAGTGTATTTTGTGTCAATTGCACAAAGCACAATAAAAATATTGGTATCTCTAGCTTGTACCAAAGTAATCTCTCAGAGGGGCTGAATAATCCCTAAGGTTCTGTTTCAAACTGTCAAGATGTTCCAGAATACTGGCAACAGTAAGATGACTTTACTCCCTCTAGAAAGTCAGGATATATTCCAACTATTCTTTCTAGTAGCAAATCCAGGTAATTAAGTGTCACCAGTAGTAGAGACAAACGGAGCTTTTAAGAAACTATAAACAGGCTGGAACAAAGCTAAAAATCCAAAGCATTTTAAAACAAAGAGGAAAACACTAAAAAATAAAAACAAATTCAGATCAATGGAAATTGAAAATGCACAGTAGCCACTGAATTCTAAGAGTTACTTAGAAATTAACAGAAGCCCTGATTGCAAAAGGAACATTAATTGGCTTGTTTCAGACCTTACAACATTTAGTATCCTGGAAGAAGTCATGACTTCTTGGAATGCTACAGTTCTTTCAATTAAGAGAATTCATTCCTATGTGTCTGCTTACAGAGTCACAGGTTTCTTGACACTTTAGAAACCCTTCCTAGAGGACTAGAGCAGGGGTGAATATTCTTTGCAATGTGAAAAGTCGTTTTGGAGATTATTTAACACAAAATACACATTTTTTTGTGTGTGTGGATCAATTCCCACATTTTTACCTAGAATTTTTATGTCTTGTACAAAAATATGTTTCCTGTACAGAATACCTTTTGTGGAAAAAGAAATGAATGCATTTTTGTGCAGAATAATTTTTCAAAAGAATTGGGTGAATCCTACACAGTGGCCTTTCTAGCTCTCTGTCAAAAAGAATGCTATGGTTCTTCCTTGGCTGCAAGAACAAAGAACGTAAAAACAAGGCACCAGGTCCCATCTGACCTTGGAAGATATGCGTAGAATCATAGGCCTGTTACACACAGCCAAAATAAAGCTGCTTCGAGTCACAGTGGACGTATGGTGTTTCAATGATGCATGTGTCCTAAGAGTCCAGTAGCCATACCAAAGCCACGTTCCAGTCCTTAGGGCTGGAGCGTGGCTTTGGTGCGACTACTGGACTCTTAGGACGCATGCATCATTGAAACACCATACCTCCACTGTGACTCGAAGCAGCTTTATTTTGGCTGTCTGTAACAGGCCATAGAATCATAGAGTTGGAAGAGACCCCAGGGCCATCCAGTCCAACTCCATTCTGTCATGCAGGAACTCTCAATCAAAGCATCTCTGACAGATGGCCATCCAGTCTCTGCTTAAAGACCTCCAAAGAGGGAGATTCCACCATACTCCATGGGAGGAGCTCTGGTTAGTACTTGAATGGTAGATTGTAGCACTAGATGCTGTGGCACTTTCAGAGGAAGAAATTGGCAAAGCCACCCCTCAGTATTCCTTACCTTTAAAAAGCCTATGAAATTCATGGGATTGCCATGTCAGAAGGTGACTTGAAGAAACGTACATTTAAAAAAAAGGCAGTCTGCTGTTAGAGGGGATGCAGATACACTTGAACTTTTTGTTGCAGGACAAGATGTTTTAGATCTTTAAAGAAAAATAGTCTTCTCTCTGATAGTTAAGCGATGGCCCTGTGCTTTTTATCAAAAACCAAAGAGTTAATTTCCCCCTACCTCTAAAAACCAGACTCAAATAGTAAGTGAAACAATAGATTTATGGTTCTGCTATCACATTGAAAACCTAGAATTTCCCTGTCAAAATTTCAAAGGACATTGAACGCTGCAGGTTTCTAGAAGACTTCAAGGGGATCTGAAAGCCAGCACTGGCACTTGTTGCAATGCCTCATCACAGCTGAAGATGGTTTTTAAAAAGCCAGAGTGGGGGTGCATGAAGAATCTCAAACAACACATCTGTAGCTTATCACTCTGAATTTCTACACAAATACACATAACACAACAATACACCAGTGCATATAGGGGTTATTCAACATTGACATGTTAAAAGGGTGCTTGCTTTTAAAGGGGGGGGGGGGATATGAAAGATGAGTCATTGGTATCAAAACTCAATTATGTTGTACTCCAAAACTAAAGGATGAGAGATAAGAGCTTTGCCTATCTGAAAGGAACCTGATGTGTGCTTATACATTTTTAAATAATGTTTACTTCTACAACATCGCAATTGCTTTAGAAAATTACCTTTTCACAACCACAGAGTTCTATCTGTCCCCAACATTATAAATGTAGTCTGCTTTCATGTACTGGTGTCTTTTTGATATGCTGTGAAAAAGTCAGACAAACACATATTTTTACCATTACTGCTAAGAACATCCACATCAAAACAGATGCTATTTGCTTCCATCTTTTCAAGAGACAATTCTTCAAATTGTACAAGACTGAGAAGGTTGCAGCAATCATATCTATAAATCTTTCTGTACAAACATTTTAGGTATTAGTAGCTTTCTTATGAAACTGTTAAGGTTATTCAAATTCCATAATAACTGCCACCTTCCAATGCAATAGAATAGCTATAAAACTTTTATACCAGAGAGAAAGCTGATGTTCAAGACTTTTCAGTTCAATGAAAAATCTGGAAATGGGACATTTTGATTGAACTTGGTCCAAATTTGCCATAAACTATCTTATAATATGATATAATATTATAATATCTGATATCTTATAATATCCTATAATATTAATCAGCACTCCACATTAGAGAAGATCAATACCTCCCTCCCTTTTATCCCTTCAAATCATTAAACAGGGCTAACATATCACCTCTTAATCTTCTCTTCTCCAGGCTAAACATCCTCAGCTCCCTAATCCTTTCCTCATAGGGCATGGTTTCCAGACCCATCACTATTTTAGTCACCATCCTTTGGAAACATCCCAATTTCTCAACATCCTTTATGAAATTTGGTGCCCAGAACTGGACAAAATATTCCAGGTGGGGCCTGACCAGAGCAGAACAGAGTGGCACTATTACTTCCCTTGATCTAGACACTATACTTCTATTGATGCAACCTAGAATTGCATTGGCCTTTTTAGCTGCCACATCGCAAGGTTGACTCATGTTCAATTTGTGGTCTACTTGGACTCCCAGATCCCTTTCACACGTAGTTTCATTCAGCGAGGTGCCCCCCATCCTATTCCTCCTAATCTGGTGTCATCTGCAAATTTGATAAGTAGGCCCCCAATTCTGTCATCCAAGTCATTGATAGCACTGGGCCCAAGACAGAGCCCTGTGGGACCCCACTGGTCACTTCTCTCCAGGATGAAAAGGAGCCATTGTTGAGCACCCTTTGGCTTCGGTCAGTCCACCAATTACAAATCTATGTAACAGTTACTTTGTCTAGCCCACATTTTTCAAGCTTGTTTGCAAAAATGTCATTGGGAACATTGTCAAAGGCTTTACTGAAATCATGATTTGATAAATCCACAGCATTCCCTTCATCTACCAAGCTGTTAATTTTACCAAAAAAAAAGAGATCAGATTTGTCTGGCATGACTTGTTTTTTTGAAATCCATGTTGACTTTTTGTGATTATGGCATTGTCTTCTACATGTTCTCAGACTCTCTGTTTAATGATCTGCTCTAGAATCTTTACTAGTATCTGAAGAGATGCCATGTAGACGATGAAACACACTTGTCTTCTGCTGCTTCAGTAAGTAAAATACAAATTCAAAATTTAAGAAGCGTGTGGAACTTGGAAAGCTTGCAACAAGTATATTGTGCATTTCAGTTGGCTAAAAAAAGGTGTCACTGATTGATTTTTGTTTGTATTTGTTAAATGGCCAATACAACTACTCCTGAATGTTTTCTGTATTGTGAGATACCGCATTGTAGGTGCAGCATGGACTCTGAAAATCTCCCTATTGCTGCATGGCCAGAAAGAGGAGGAGCCTGCCAGCAAAAGATATCCTCCCCATCATAACATCTTTACTAAAGACTGAAACAATATGCAGGCATCTGACGAACATCTCCAATTGCTTTCCCCCCCTTCTTCTCCTGTTTGGCTTGTAACATCTAGCCTTATGAAGAAGCCCATGGAGATTTGAAAGCTTGCAACAAGTATATTGTGCATTTGGTTGGCCAATAAAAGGTAACACTGGTGGATTTTTGTTTGTAATTGTTAAATGGCCAACACAGCTACCCCTGAATGTTCACAGCAGGAAGTTTGACTAGATGGCCTTCATGGTCGCTTCCAACTCTAGGGTTTATATGTCAAGGTGCAACCTACCAAAAAAACCAAGCAAACTAACAACTGTATTCTCTTTGAAGAATTGTCCAATGTACATGTAGTTTAGTGAAAGGAACAGTAAGAAGGGCAGTCCAAGGACCCTGACATTGTCCCTTAGTATATAACATCTGTACAGAAGTCTGAGCAGGACACACACGAATCTTACCTTCAATATAGTGAGATGTACTGTGGGGTGGTTTTTTTTGGGGAGGGGTGTCAAAATACAGTTTCTAGTTTGTTTGCAGGTTGCACCTTCACACCCAAATGCATTTTTTTAATCTCAGAAAATTTTGGGGGGTAACTTCATCTTGGGAGTCCATGGAACACATATCTACCTGCACAGACTTCATCATAATGTCCCTCATTACTAAAATATTGTCTCTTTTCTCCTGCTTCCTTGATACTGTTAATTGCCTTGTACTGCCTTGCCCTGACTGCACCCCTGTGGGACACAAAAGACCACTTAGCTATTTGTTCACACCAGAAATGGCACTTTGAAAAATCACTAGTAGTATTATGGTCTAGTTTTCAGACATCTGATGAATGAGGTTAACCTGATACTATAACCAGTTCATTAAAATGTTCTCTCTCTCTGTGTTTAAAAATTTGTAGTTAGTTTCTTTCTTATGTGTTTCAGTACCTCTTATGTGGGAGGAATCAGTTCACACATGAACATACACATAAATCAGTTTGTAGAGAGATCTTGTAGCACCTTTGAGACTAACTAAAGAAAGAGGTTGACAGCATGAGCATTTGTAGTCTAGTTCCTCAGATGCATTTGATCCATGAATACACATGAATCAGTTCACAAATGACATACTTGTCCACTCATTTTAATAACTGGAACTTGAATGTATGAAGAGTTTCACTAGCAAACTAGAGATATTATTGAGCAAAAATCCAAGATGATATATCTGCAATGGGACATTTTGTCACAGACCTCACTACTTGATTTAACATTCAGCTCTTGAATCTCTTGACCCAGCTTGGCTCTGTAAAACTATGTACATTCCAAAGTATTGGACCTTGCTTGGAAAATTATTGTCTGATACTAATGCATTTGATTTTAGCACAAGACATATGGAAACAAATGGTAACGCTGAAGGATCATGGTGGCTGCAAAGTAATGCTTCATTAGTGAACTGTGACAATGTGGAACTGAATAAAAAAAGCATAGAATTATAGAGTTAGAAGAGACCACAGGGACCACCACCCAGTCCAACCCCCTGCCATGCAGAAACACCAAGCAAAGAAGCTCCAGCAGATGGCCATCCAAGCTCTGTTTAAAAACCTCCAAAGAAGGAAACTCCACCACACTCCGAAGCAGCATAGTGTACTGTCAAAAACCTCTGACCATCAGGAATTTACTTCTGAGATTTGTGGAATCTCTTTTCCTAGTGTTTGAATCCATTGCTCTGTGGCCTACTTTCTGGAAAGGTGGAAAACAGACCTCTTCCATTTCACTATTTTGGTTGCCATCCTCTGGATATGCTCCAGCTTCTCAACATCCTTCTTGAATTAAGGTGCCCGGAACTAGACACAATATCCCAGGTGAGCCCTGACAAAAGCAGAATACAGTGGTACTATCACTTGCCTTGTTGCTGAGGAAGGGGAGAAGGTGCAAGAACACAACAGACAGCTAATTTGGCAGAAAAAGGGCCACAACTTTATTGAATATAACAGCAACTAAAGAGGGTTGGCCCGAAAGCATGAGGTCTGGTTCTGTTTTCCACCAACCTACATTGGTTGATGACCCGAAATACCTGGTCATGGCCAGGCTTTGGGATGACAGAGGGGAACCGGCTTAAAGTGAAACACCACCTTGGGAACTGGTTATGCGCATGTGCACATCTTTGCCCCATGCCACCGACGAACACTAAATTGATGCCACCCCAGCACTGACAACATGGCAAGGTGCTCAGCACCCATGGGTCCCCATGGGACTCCCAATTCAGTGTTCCGCAGCACAGGAAACTGCACCCACCAGATCCGAGACCTATGCTACCACCCTGACAAGTTGTGACAGCAAATCACCAACCTTGAAAATGGGAGGGAGGATGGAGAGCCGACAAAAAATGGTGCTGAGCTCTAGCGCCACGTGGCCCTATATAGGCTGTCTGGTCAATCAGAGGCCAGGAAGCCTGGAGGCACTCCCACTCAGCCAAACAATCCTGGCTGCCCGGCCAACCAATCCTGGGCCACTTCTGCTCTCAGGGGGACCTGGGAGTTGGAGTCCTCCAGGCCACCCAATGGGAGTTGGAGTCAGGGCCAAAGGGAAGAGCCGGAGGCCTGCGTTGCCGGGCAGGAGCAGGGCCGCCACTGGACCACCAGGTGAGTCGGGCAGTTCCATTTCTAAACACTATATTCCTGTTGATGCAGCCAAGAATCGAATTGATTTCCTTGGTTGTCACATCACCTGCTGATTCATAACATGCTGACTCATGTTCAGCTTTATGATCTACTAAGATTCCTAGATTCCTTTCATATGAACGGTTGTCTAGCCATGGGTCTCCCATCCTATATCTGGGCATTTCATTTATTTTTCTACCTAGATGTAGGATCTAACATTTCTCTCTGTTGAAATTTATCTTGTTAGTTTTAGCCCAGCCCTCTAATCTGCCAAGGTCATTTTGAATTTTAATCCAGTCCTCTGGGGAACTAGCACCCCACCCCAAATTTGTTATCACTGTAAGTTTAATCACCAAGCTTTCCATTATTTCATCCAAGTAATTGATAAAGATGTTGAATAGCACAGGGCCCATTACAGATCCCTGTGGCACTCTGCTAGTCACCTCTCTTCAAGATGAAGAGAAGCCATTGGTAAGCACCCTTTGGGTTCAGTCAGTCAACGAATTACAAATCAATCTAAAAACATATTGCAACAGATTGCACATAAGCACCACATTGAACAAAAATGTCCAATACAGCTTCCATATGGGATCTTATACATCTGTAAGACACCAATAGGATTCTGATCAATAGAAGTCAAACTGATGGTTTATCTGCTTAGTAATACCAGTTACCCTTCTTGATCTCCCCCTGCAATGCACATCTGGTTTCTTCATAGAGTTCTTGGTTACCCTCTTTTTCATGCAAGGTAATGGTGAATTCAGTTCTCTGGGTGAAATGAGTATCTCCTACAGACCAGAATTTCCCACATCTTGTAGAGTTTCCATTAATGTGCAGGTGGAGAGGTAGATGTCAGAAAGCTGCTGGACTATGATGTTGCAATTAAATGGTTTATTTATCTTCTTATGCTGCCATTTAGAAAAAAATATTTCCACAATGTCTTACAATGTCCAAGCTGTTTAGGCTTTGAAGATCAGTACTGGCATCTTAGGTTGGAAATGCCCAAGAAAACAGTGCAAATTTAATTTGAGTACAACATATTCCAAATCCAGTGGATTCCTGTAGAGATGATAACTGGCAACCTGAGCCTTCCAAACATTTGTGAATGTAGGTTGAGAGGTCTACCATCCTCATGTAATATTAGGTCAACAAGAACATTTCAGTCAGCTCTGGAAGTAATTTCAAACTCTGATGCACCTAGCAGAGTATAACCTACCAGAAATCATGTACAGTATCAGAGAAGGAGTGGGTTCTTTTTAGGCCTGGCGGAGGCAGCAGCGTTTATCTGCTGCGGCCTCCATCCATACAGGGGAGAAAGGCCTCTGGCCGCCCCTTTCTCCCAATCTATAAAGTCCCTTTGCTTCTATTAATTCCGGGCCATAACAACATTCACCTTCTTTGCTACTGTATCACATTGCTGGGCCATGTTCAGCTTATGATCAACTATAATCAAAAGGTCCTTTTTGCATGTAGCTGACCTTTGTATCCCCAATCCCCAATTTAGTTTTTGTGACCTAAATGTATAATTTGGCACAGCATATGTTTTAATTTTAAACTAGTTAACTAGTAAACTGCTTTTTTTTCTTGCTCCAGGATATGCATTCATTCCTGATACAGCTCACTCCACCACACCAAAAAGGACATTAGAAAATATGAAGAATTTATACTCAAACAGAGATATACAAACAGATTTACAGCTGCATATTGATTTGGAGTGGATCATTACTGATGGCTGGGAGGGCTCAACCAAAAGAGAGCTTAGATGAAAGCATTACACTCACTTTTAACAATACAAGCATGAGCAGCTGACAAATATTACTAGCTTTTTTATTAATCAGTAAATGACAACATAATTAGTTGGCAATTGAGTGGTCCACCTTTGAGATCAATACCTTTGGTCTGCATGAGAAGAAAAAGCTATATTGTATATACATCTTAATGGTCTTGTAAAACATAATTCTAGTAAACATATCATTGTAAAATAAACTTTAAAAAAAATCAGCTGCATCCACACACCAGGATATTTCACTATATTTGATAAGGAAGAAAGATCTGAAATTCTCTAGGAGCATCCTCTGGCATTTCAACCCTAAAAGAGATGTGAGACCCTATTGGGAATTGGATATGCAAAAAACTTATAGAACACAAAGAAAAATTCAACCCTATATATGTAAAGAAGACACTTCCTTGCAAAGATAAATTCCATGCAATCCAGATATATACAGAAAAGCTACTAATCTGAAAGGCAGGTCTCTTTCAAGACATTTTACTGCTTGAGATAAAAGAACCAATTATAATTATAAATTGTAACCAATTACAAATCCAGTCAACAATACCACTGTCTAGCTCATATTTGATTTCCAACATATATCAGAATAGTGAAAATCTTCCATCACTACTATATCTTTCCTTTTTGAGTGTTTGGTCATCTGTTCTTGGAAGCATCACGCACATCTTCAACCTGGCTTTGGGATATATAGTATAGTCTATAGTATAGTATCACCCCCAGTATGTGCCTAAGTTTACTAAAATCAGCTCTCCTAAAGTCTAGAATGCATGTCTGACTATGCCTGGCTTCTCCTTTTCACTGTATAACAAACTCCAGGAAAACATGGTCACTTCCACCTAATGGGTGGAATAGGCAAAGTGGTGAGGAAGCACAACCTTCAAATGGTTTACACACTGACGAAGAAAATCCAGTAAATGTGTCGCTCAGTCGAGGACCGGGGAGACCCTCTCACAGATGCAGGAGTTTACCACATAACATGTAGCTGCAGACAAGTCTACATAAGGACCACCAAACTCAGTGTGCAAACAAGAATCAAGAAACATGAGAGACACTGCAGACTGGGCCAGCCAGAAAAATCAGCAGTAGCAGAACATGCCACAAACCATCCTGGGCATAAAATACTGTTTGAAAACACTGAAGTTCTGGACCATGCCAACAACTACCATGTCAGGATGCACAGGGAAGCCATTGAAATCCATAAACACCTGGACAATTTCAACCAGAAAGAAGAAATCCTTAAAGTGAACAAAATTTGGCTTCCTGTCCTGAGGAATAGCAAAATGAGGACTCAGCAAATGCAAATGGGAAACCATTCAGAGTCAGGGGCTTTCCCAGCAGATAATGATCACCAATTAGCAGACATTAATCCTCTTTTGCATTAACCTCCCAGCCTGAGGCTGGCCATCAACACAGAACAATACACATGCAAATCACTCCTGCATTCCCAGGCACACTCAGTATATATAGACCCAATTTTTCCAGACAAAGCATTCTCTGAAGATGCCAGTCACAGATGCTGGTAAAACATCAGAAAGAAACTCTGCTAGAACATGGCCGCATAGCCCAAAATACCCACAAAAAACTATTCCCACTCTTTGCCGGGTGCTGGTGAGGACTTCCCACTCCCCTTTGCAGGGCAGGATTCCAGATTGTTTTCAAACCCTTTCACTGCTGTTGTCGAGGAAAGCCTTTTTGTTTGCTAGATTGAATGTGCACCCCTCTAATGTGACCAGGGGCAGATATCTGCAGATCCCATTTTTTAATCATGTATGTCACTGTGATCAAACTCCAGATGTTTTCCATTGTATTGTATTGCTTTTTCCATTGTATATAATTCCGAGGGGGAAATTGTTAAGAAGGTTATTGGAAATGAATATCTGTTTGGATGGGTTATCAGTGGAATACTACTTGGAAGATCGGAATCTGCATGTTACCAGGCTAATGGCCAATTTTCTGGTAGAGGCAACAACATTATGGCTTAAATTTTAATAACGACCCTGAAGTTTTATTTTAAATGTATGTTGTTGTATGCCTACTAACAGTTGACTGACTGACTGACTGACTGACTGACTGACTGACTGAGGATCTCGCTGAAGTCATCCTCACGCTGCCATCACCAAAGTGAATGGTAAGAAGAATACTTTTTTAAACACCATTAGAAATCATATGTTTGCAATGTGCTCCCTAGTGCCTCTTCCTTTCCTGAACCCCACTTGCATCTCTGGGGTTTCTCTCTTCATGTATGATTGGAGTTTATGTTGCAGAATTTTGAGCATAATTTTGCATGTGCCGGAAATTATGGTCCTTTAGTTTCTGCAGTCTTTTGTGTATTCTTTTTTTTTTTTTTTTTAGTGAATGGGGATGTATATCAATCATTTCCAACCTGTTGCCCATCATTTTGTTTTTCCATATTTGTTGACATGTATTAGCAACTAAAGTTGATTCTCTCTGTGTGGTTTGTAGATGTTCAGTTGGAATATCATCTGTTTCTAGTGGTCTGTTCCTTGGTCCGACATGCCTCCAGTGTGGTGGTGGTGGGTTGTGGTGGATAGTCTCTTGACCTCCCTCACAGCCCTTTTGTCACTCCATTTTTAGCACCCTCAGCTTGGTATAAGACTTAGTAGGTGCATTTATGTTCCCATGCTATACTGTATCAGTCAGAGACAAAATAAACCAAATGGAACTTCAAGAATTTCACAGTGTTTTCCTATTCTCTTCATTTCCCCCTTCATAAATGACACATCCTTTATTTCATACTCAAAATCGAGGAGATTACACTGTATGTTGTTGCTGTGTATCTTTAAGTCATTTTCGACTTATGGTGACTCTAAGGAAAACCTAATGTGGGGTTTTCAAACCAGAACACATGTACATATTTGGGCATGAATGTATAGATTTGTGCATAGGCATAAATGACAATCCCATTTTTTTTCTGGGAAGGTCCCCCTGTACTAATAGAGATCCTGGTAGAAATCAGAATGAACAGTGAGGTCTGTAATTTGAGGGATAGGAATATTCACTCATACTTCCCCTTTAAAGATAAAATAAAATAATACTGCTCTTTTCTATGTGGGAATATGAAAATGGAAGGACAAAGAGCTAAAGTTTGCTTGGTGATCCCTTTTCTTAATAAAGCATTTTCTTATGTTGTAGTCCATCAATGAACATAAATCCATAGCAAGATGAATACACATGAAATGAACAGAAAAGATGGCTGTGCAATGAAATATTTCTGCTTTCTATGAGAAGTGAGAACTGTGATTTCATTTCTACCCTGTGCTTTAGTGATTAATTTATTTTTCTAATGGCAGAGTAATTTGCATTGACACTTCTTCCTTTCCACATCATCATGAGTCCTCCAAAGGCTCGCACTTAGATCTCTCTGCCATAATCATAGTGGCATCAGACTGGCATCCTAATGGATTCTCTGTGGATTTGTATCTTATATCATTTTCCTCTCTTAATCTCACGTCGTAATGGCACCATAACTGGGTCCCAATAGATTTCTGTGAAAATCATTAAGAAACAGTTAACTACCAACGAGCCGGATTAAGCGGTATGAGAAGCCAGAAGCATTATAAAAATAACATATTCTGAAAAGTAATTACTGGATATATAGATATATATATTCCTCTCCCTCCCCCCTCTCATTCTCTTACTTTCATGCACTTGCTCAAACTCTCTCATATCATTTTTAGAAAGTAAATCTAGTTTTTACAAAAAAGGAAGAAAAAGAAATTCTGCTTGGCAGCCTGTATTTTTTGTTAAGTCTCTTTCTCTCTCTCCTGTTTGAAGGCAGGGGCAAGGAAGGGGGAGATAAAGCTGGATTTTTAAAAAGAGACATCTGAAACCAAAACATGCCAATCGATATCTGGGAAATAATTTAAGAGCAGAGCAAAATGGCAGGAGGTAGGCAAAGGTTTAAAAACATGATTTCTAAAAGCAGGCAATGTGATGTGTGAGCACTGTATATTTATGGGCGAACAGTACAAGGACAGTAAATGCATTATTTTCTATTTTCTATTATCTATGGCTTTATGTATGTGATAATAATTTTCATTTTAATTTATACAATACGTAATGCCACCTTTTATCCCCCTAACAACCCTGCAAGGTAGCTTTTGTGATTCTGATTTGTCCAAGGTCACCTAGTACATTTTATAGATAGAATCCTAGATCTTTATAACAACAAAAGACCAATAATATTTTTCCATTACTACCATTTTTAAGGCTGGTCCCATCTTGTGTAAAACTCAAAGGCAGAGCTGGTGAGATTCAGATCCTGATTAGTTAATTATTTACAGAACAAATCAGAGTTTTGATCATGGATGCAATGCTAAAGAGTGATTTATTCAAAACCAAGTGTCATCTTCCTGTCTCATTTCTCAAGTTATTTGCTGGGGACAGCAGGATTTAGTGTTCCTTAATTGAACTGATAATCTGAGAGGCAGGAAAATACACTTTTGAAATTCTGGAACACTCTGACTGTATTTGTATATTTTACTAGATTGAAAATATTATTGTCCTCCTCCGTATATATTTTCAAAAGAAAATTCTTATGTTACTTCACTATACTAGATATCACTGAGGTTGTAAACTTGTACTAGTTCAAACGGAAGGAAGAAGCTTGCATTACTAAATGCTTCTCCACAGGAGAAAGAGAGAGAGAAAAACCCTCAAACACAGGGAAACAGGTTTCTCAAGGAGAAGAATCATTCTTAGACTCCATTTATCCATCACCAAATACTTTAGTGATCACTGTGAATGGATTGATGGATCTGTCAATCTGTATCATTTTTGGATATGCTTTTAAGTCTGCCCATTTTCACATCACCTTGCAATGTATAGGGGAAATGCTGCAGAATACTCCTGCTTTTTCAGTTGGGAACAATTTTGCAAAGTTTAACTAAATATAACTATCTGTTGATTTATGTACTCTTCAGGGATGTGCAAATCAAGTGCATTTGCTCGAAACTGTGGAATGAGCAAAATCCTCAAAACTCACTAGTGATCAGCATGCAGCCGCATGACTGATTGGGTTAAAATAGCCACACAAGAACCCCTCCTAAAACAGACTCTCACTTAGCTGGGTTAATATTGAAATGGCCCACCAGAAAAGCATTATACCAAATGTGGTTTCAGAATGCTATTAATCTTAAAATGCTTTAAAATTTAGCTTCAATGGAAAGTGTGTGAGTGTGGGTATTCACCTCCGCACGTATGTATGTAGCCGGGGATGGAAAATCTCGTCTAATGAGTCAGTGATGGAGGCTTTTACCAGCAGGACTGGAGAACTGATTGTAGACCTCTTCTGAGGCTATTATTTTATTTATGTGTTTCATGCTGTTAAATGACCCATGCTAGGAAAATCAGCAAATTATGTATTTCCCCTGCCAATGCAATTTTTAGCAGTAAAGGTTAGTACCTTCAGTCACTATTTTTGTGCCACATTGTACAGAGTGTGTCAACATACATCTCCAGTATTTGTTTGCTGCACAAGAATCACCCATAGAGTATACAAAGCCAGGCAGGAATGAGGGTGAAACAAACAAAGCAAAACAAATCTTTATCCCAATCAGTGTTTGATGAGTGGGTGGTAGGTTTAGATTCACACAAGCATTTTCAGCTCTTAATCCTTCAGCATTAGAAGTCAAACTGCAAGGAACCAGGTTGAAGAGGGAGGATTTCTTAAGGGCCATCTATGATATCTGCCATCATAGTTATCATACAAATCCCCTGCCCCCAAACTTTGAATAGCAGCCACAGGGAGGGTCCAAAGACAGTAGGAAAAGAAGATTCAGTCAAGGAAGCCACGTCCTTGTGTCTACTGTCCCTGAGTTGATGACTCTTAGAGGTTTAATTGAAGCCAACTTTGATGGCAAATAATGAAAACAAAGGCGTGGTACAGACGTGCCAAATGTGCTGTACTGGTGGCATACTAGGGTTAAGGGACCGCACAGCAACTGCACGGTCCCTAACCCTAGTATGGCACAGTACCGTAACAACTTGGGCATCACTATGGCAGTGCAAAAAGAACCCGCTTTTTGCAGGTTCTTTTTCTGCCAGTGGGAAGCCACGTGGTTTGGTGGCTGTGGCTTTCCTGCGGGGGGGGGGGGAGTGCTGGCAGGCCTCTCTTTTTGGGAGGTCTGCACTGTGCCAAACATAGGGAGACTGTCATGACTGGAATGCTGCATTGCAGGTGCAAAGATAATTGATCCCATCTCCTATCTGGAGTAGAAAGGAAGCTTCCATTCACTTCTGAAGGCAACTTTTCAACCTTGCCTCTTGCTGGTTATGGAGGTGCTAGTGATGTTTAATTTGATGGTTTCTATCATGGCCTAACTCTCATGACTGCTACTGGACATTTTAAAAAACAACTATATTAACTATGTGATTTTATGTAACTCAAAAATGCGTTGTTGTTTACATTTGTTGTTGTTGTTGTTTTTGATTGGTCCCATTATTCCAGTGCATCTCACAATCTGTCTTGAACCTTGAGCATGACCCATTAATGCTAGCAGAACTCCCCCTGTATTAGAGCTCAAGATTGTTAATAAACTGAAATCTCCAAAGAGTAACTGTACCCATGCCTGGAACAGAGAGTGAGAAGGTTACATTGGGTTAAGCAGGGGGCAACGTCATTAACACTGGTGTAGGAGATCAGCTGCAAATATTGTCAGCTGCAGAGCAAAAACTAGCAGAGGTGAAAGACACTTTAGATCATAGAATCGTAGAGTTGGAAGAGACCACAAGGGCCATCCAGTCCAACCCCCTGCCATCACCTCTCCTTGTCTAATTTAGATCCAGACTTCACTAGAAGCAACTATAACCCATCTGGCTCTTTTCATGGGCTGTGGGAGTACATCATGAGCCTCTGAATGTGTGATCCATGCAAACACCAAAGGGATTGCAAAACCATGAATCTAAGGAACTTGTGCCTCTATGCACACATCACTGATTCTCCGGTTGTCTCCTTTCCTGCATTGTTCTACCACTGTGACCTACTTATTTAACTATGTCGTTGTTCATCTGCAAAACAAAAGAAAACAAGAGAAACTGTTTCCTTCTTGCCAAGGAGATCAATAGGTGGCAGCTGCAATAACAGCAGCAACAGTTGTATTCACCTTTAAAGCATCTAGCTGTCCCTACACTGTGAATTGCAAGGGCACTGGAGAATGCCAAGGCACTTGTGGACAGTAGAGATGGTCTAGTGAGGGACCAGTAATAGCTAGCAGTGGTCCATTGAGGATGGGCAAAGATAAGCATTGACTTTAAAACCTTTCATTGGACTTCCCACCACACCAACAGATGTGCAGTTATGACCTACATTTCCTAGTCTCTGGTACAGATGCTCCCAAACAAAAAGATGTTTGAATTTGGAAAGACGGAAAAGGTTGACCTCACACATCCCTCCCGTTTCACCTTTTCTGTCTAACATGCTGCCATGAAGAGTGGAGAACCCCTCATTATTCTCTTCATTAGTATGTGACCTTTTATCAGGTCATAATAAAAGTACTACCCCATGTTGATTTCATGATAGTTGTGTATATCAGCTTAAAAAATAAACAGGTGCATTGCAGACATTTAAAAAGATTCTTCTGAATAAGTCTCATATTTGCATTGGTGCATTAGACCCTTCCTCCCTCCTTTGAAATCCATCTTAAATGAATCTCGAAAGCAAATTCACCAAAATAAGACCGTGAATCAATAAAATTGGAGAATGGGTATTGGAAAATATTATGAGGTACAAATATGAAGATTCTCGATGTGCAGAAATGCAAGCAAATCAGCAAACTATAAACCACTCTGAAAATATTTCTTATAATCTAAACATTTGTCTATGGCTTATTACTATTGCCTTTTAAGCATTCCCTTTAAATTCTCTCATGGAAGAATTGTGGGCTTGGGAATACGTTTTAAGAAAATATGGTAACGTGTGTCTAAACAGCCATAAATAAAAAATACATTTGTAACTAAAGAGCAATACAGAATGGAGCTTTATGTTCTGAAACACCAAGACTTGTTAGCATTTTATGTTTCCAGGGTATCATAATATTTTATGTACTATTTGAATGTGCCAATGAAATAGGCTGCAAGTCACAAAATGCTTACTCTGGAGTAAGCCCATTGACCTCTAGAGAACTACTTTGTGGAATGTGATTTCCTTGATTGCTGTTGAAGGGAAGACTTTCTGCTTTTTTGTTTATTTTAGCATTTTTCTGCAATGCCTATTTAAGAATATAAAAATGTATGGCAGACAAACCCTCCCCTCCACCCCTACCCATCAAAAGGAATTCTTTTAACAACAACAAAAAACTGTAAGTACTTTCTTATGCCGACAGCAGCATTTTTGCAGAATGGCAAATATTCATTAATATGCACTGCTATGCAGAAGATCTTACTGACAATTCCCAGGATGCTCCCCTTTTCATAAACAGATTGTTGATGGTTGCTGCATAATCCATCTGAGCATTGCAATAAAAGGAAAATATCACCAAGTGTTCACTGGGCAGTGCCAAAATAAGTGTCAGAAATTGCTCAAGATAGCAGGTGGCGGCAAAATGAATTTCTCTGACAATCTGAAAATTTCTGATTTCCTAGCATTTGTGCTCCTCCAGATACCTTATGGTCCGGACTGCCTGTCGTTCTTGTAATTGTTGTTGTTTTCTCCTTTTTAAAAGTTAATTAATGGGTGGATTGATTACTGAAGAAAATTGCACAAGTGTGGTAAGTATCTCCCAGTTCTGACCAATAATTGATTTCACTGCAAAGTGTGACTATTCTATTTAATTAGAACTAAAAGGATGAGAAAGGAAGGAACAGAACATGGACAAAGAAACTGATTGAGTAGATGAAGTTTAAAAAGGAGCAGCAGAGTATTACTGTATGTCTCTGTGCAAATAAGTATGCAAATTTAGATTTACACGGTTGTACTTATGTCCTGTTGGCAGTGGGAATTATCTCCAGAACTAATATTGAGGTTAAGTTTCAGACATTCAAGCGTTATTGTTCCATAGCTATTCACAGAAAGAAATTATATGGATTAGTGTATCACCACCTACACCAAACTTACAGACCGTTCCCAAAGTAATACAAGAAGGAAAGAGGAAGTTATAATTCACCAAACAGAGAAGGGGCCAAGTTGAGGTGGAACTTGGAGCCTAAGTGCACCTTGAACTGCAGTGGGGTAAGCAAAGGGTAGAATAGAAAAATTTAGAGAATGAAATAAAAATTACATTTAAATAGATATATATTTCTGTGTCAGAGAAGGTAGTAGTGTACACTGAACACACGATGTGACTTAGTTCCGGATTCCACAAGTTGGTAATAAGAACAATTTGTCTTGGGGTGATTCCTTTTCTTTTTAAAAAATGTATTTTAATAACATACAAACAATACACACATGTAAGAAAAAAATAAATATATGACTGCATAGTCTGAAAATGAGCAGGTATGAACAGTTATTAAATTTCGTTAGATGAACTTCAAAAATAATTTCAGAGCATCCATTCTATGATCAATTTTTACAGGTAATGATGAATGCTAGAGGAGTCCACAGCTGGTGATGAGTGTGCTAGTATTAAAATGTCTGACCAAAGGTTCAGATGTGATGTAGGTTGATCTAAATGAATATAAGTCACCAGGGCCAGATGAACTACCATCCAAGGGTATTAAAAGAACTGGCCAATGTAGTATTGGAGCCATTGTCAATAATCTGTCAGAACTCCTGGAGAACAAGAGAAGTCCCAGCAGACTGGAGGAGGGCAGACGTTGTCCCTATCTTCAAAAAGGGAAAAAAGAGGATCCAAACAATTATCGTCCAGTTAATCTGACATCTATACCAGGAAAGATTCTAGAGCAGATCATTAAGCAGAGAGTCTGTGAACATCTAGAAGGCAATTCCATAATCACAAAAAGTCAACATGGATTTTAGAGAAACAAGTCATGCCAGAAAAAAAACAGCCACAGTGGTATTTTGGAAGTAGAGATTAAAAAATTATGGGGTCTGCAAAAAATGGGGCTACGTCCACACTTTTGCCATTCCCTAAAAATGTCCCCAGACACAAGCTTAAATTCCAATTTCTGCTAAATCATGAAGGTCATTAGATGACTGTGGGCTAGAATTTCTTTCAGCACAATTTAAGTACCAAGATCAAAATGGGTAAACTATGAAGATCAAACTGGGTAATTATATTTGCTGCTCTACATTTCTTGGAGGAAGTGTAGTTGAATGCTCTCCATAAATAATACAATTCATAGTTATGGACCTTCTGCTGGAACCTTAACTCTCCAGTGAAAGGGTACTCTTACATCTTGCCTGGGGAAAGTTATCTGAAATTAGTGAGGGGGAAAAAACCTTTGTGGAACTAAAGTGTCTCAATGAAGCTAACTATTTTGCTTCTCTTGAAAAATTCCCTAAGGTTTGTGAGGTTTATAGGCCCTTTTGGAGAAATAAGGTAAACAAAACAATGTGCAGCTTTCAAAATGTAGTTGAACAATGCATGCAAACAAACAGTAGTCACTGGGGTAAATGTGTCTGAAACGGTATAAATAAATGTGTACTTTAGAAAAATGCATTAAAATGCACTCAAAAATGGCAAGTGGGAATCAAGGAAATGCAGCAAAACTGAGGCTGTGAGACTTGTTGAAATGAATACTAAGATAAGCAACTCCTAACTTTGTGTATATTAATTAACTAATGCCATCTTAGGAAAAGCATCTTTGGCAGGAGAATCACGGAATCATAGAGATAGAAGAGACCATAAGGGCCATCAAATCCAACCCCGTTCTGCCATGCAGGAACACTAACCAGGGCACCTCAATAGATGACCATCCAGCCTCTGTTTAAAAACCTCCAAGGAAGGAGACTCCACCAAACTCTGAGGCAGCATATTCCGCAATTGAACAGCTCTAACCATCAGGAAGTTCCTCTTGAGATTTTGGTAGAATATCTCGTCCTGTAGTTTGAATCCATTGCTCCTTGACCTAGTCTCTGGAGCTGTGGAGAACAAACCTCTCCTTCTTCCATATGACAACCTGTCAGATATTTGAACATGACTATCATGTCCTCTCTTAACCTTTGATTCATCAGGCTAAACAACCCCAGCTCTTTAAGTCACTCCTCATAGGGCATGGCTTGCAGACCTTTCACCATTTTGGTCACCCTCCTCTGGACATATTCAGCCTCCCAACATTGTTTTTGTATTGAGGTGCCCAGAATTGGACACAGTATTCCAGGTGAAGCCTGACCAAAGTAGAATAGAATGGTACTATCACTTCCTTTGATCTAGATATTATATTTCTGTTAATGCATCCAAGAAATATGTTGGTCTTCTTGGATGCCACATTATACTACTGACTCATGAATTCTAGCAAGTTATCTCACATCCTATATCTGTGCATTTCATTTTTTCTGCCTAGGTATAGGACCTTACATTTCTCCCTGTTGAAATTCATCTTGTTAGCTTTAACCCAGCCCTCTAATGTGTCAAGGTCATTTTGAATGTTAATCCTGTCTCCTGGGGAATTAGCAAACCCTCCCAGTTTGGTATCATCTACAGATTTAATCAGCATTACTTCTATTCCTTCTTCTAAGATATCGAATAGCACAGGGTCCAGTACAGATCCCTGTGGCACCCCATGTATGGGGGAAAGAGCGTATTCTCAAGCCCCATAGAAAATAATGGGCTGCATGCTCATGGCGGCACACGGGGTGCATGGCATGAGTACACACCTGTCACGACCGCTCTACATTTTTCAAACCACTGTTCTTTTAGGTTGACAGCACCCTTGGCCTTCTTATCCCACCATTGCCACCAAGATATTTGTGTGACGCACCCTCTCTTTAAACTGCCACCAAAATGAATACTTATGTGGCAGTGGGTCTCCAAACTTGAGCTGACCCTTTTAAAAACTCTCTAGTTTTAACCTACTGTGTAAGGATGATGGTAATGTGGTTGTAAATTTAAACTGTAGACAAGCTTTTATTGAAATAAACTCTGAACTTTATTAAACAGATAATTCTTAAAAGATGTTAATTAGATAGCTTTAATATAAACAATTGTTCAGGCACTTGTATATCTTAGATGTTACTTTGTTGCAAACCAGTCAACTCTTTACAGTGTGTCAGTGGTCCTGAACAGGCAGGCCAAAATAAATCAGCTTCAAGCCACTTTGGAGGTGTGCTGTTTAAATGATGCACACATCCTAAGAGGCCAAAAGCCATGCTGAAACTGTGTTCTGGTCCTTAGGACTGAAACACAGCTTTAGTGTGGCTTCTGGCCTCAGGAAGCATGCATTGTTTAAATGGCACACCTCCAAAGTGGCATGAAGCTGATTTATTTTGGCCTGCCTGGGCCAAGTGTTACTGGTTCTCAAGAACATTCACCCTGCCTTTTTCCTTTTGCTATGGCCCGATTTAAATGGACCTTTTTCGCCACCCCCATCACGTGCTAGGGGTTGGCCGTCCATACCGGCCTCACCTCTAGCATGTGACGGGGGCGTCAAAATGGTGGCGCCCTGTACATACGGATGCCACCATTTTGATGCGATGGACTCATAGCGTCCACACATCACATGGCACTTGCGACATCATGAGTGTACCATTTGAGCACTCGGGCATCACAAGCGCAACGCAAAAAGAACCTGCTTTTTGCAGGCTCTTTTTCCGCCGCCGGAAAGCCTCGCCGTTTGGAGGCTGAGGCTTCCCGCCGGCGGAAATGGAGGCAGTGGCAGACCGCTCTTTTTGGGCGGTCTGTATCCTGCCTTAGTTTCCCTAAGCCCTATCCTGCCCCTCAGGCAAAATATAACCCACAGTTATTTTCACATGATAACTCCCTAACTTGGAGTATCTATCTGGTTATAAGCCCTCAACTTTGGCTATAACCTCAGTTCTCCCCCTGGAACTCTTAAAACTTCATCCTTCACTCGGACTCAGCAGAACCCAAACTCTAATTCCAGTTGCCAAAATGGAATATTCAACCTTTCTTTGCCAGCATCCCTTTGGCTGACATTAACTAACTTGAGATTGGCCAGCTCAATCTGTCTTTTTGCTACAGGACCCCATTATTTCTGCCGGGGCTTGCCTCCCTCATAAGCTCAAAGGCAAGCCTGCCTTTAAGGAGGGCAGACTGTATGTTTATGGCTGTTCTTGCTCCTAACAGGAGACATAGTGGGGCTGGGCGTGTTGTTCATTTTTCTTTAAAGATTTAGAAAGTAATTTGAAGTCTTCCTCCAAAAATATCAGGTTGTGATATTTTTTAAAAAGTAAAGGTTTTCCCTTGACAGAATTGTCTAGTCATGACTGATTGTAGGGGGCTGTGCTCATCTCTTTTACTAAGCTGAAGAGCCAGCATTGTCAAAGACAACTTTGTGATCATGTGGCCAGTATGACTGCACGCTGAAATGATACCTATTTATCTACTTGTATTTTTACATGCTTTTGAACTGCTAGGTTGGCAAAAGCTGGGACTAATCATGGGATCTCACTCCGTCACATAGCACTCAGACCTTAAACTGTTGCCCTACCAATCTTGCAGTTGCCAGAGTCACCATCTTAACTGCTGACCCTCCCAAAAAATTAAGCAAAAAAATTAAAAACCCATTTTCCTGAAACAATTAATATACACAATACTCTTACGCATATACTTCCTGTGCGGTTTAACAAGCCAAGATAATGAGCTAGAATTCTACTTCTCTTGGGCCTTTCAAGAAATAACAAGGTAACATTCCCAAGATATACTGTACACAATAGGTGAACAGTTGCCTCACTTTGTGGATGGATTCGTCTAATGTCAAGCTCCCACCTGGTTTTAAAGGGAGAACTGCAGTTAAATTAATTCTGAATTAAGCAACTGTGAATATCTCACTCTGTGCTGGTATTTTAAAAAGCTGCCTGTTGGACTCTGTAAGGAAATACTTTGAAAGATGTCCCTCTCATTCATGTGCTTTCAGCTTAACAAGCCTGACCCTCAATAGAATATAATACTGCACCTAAACATCTAGTCTGAATATTGTTTTGGTCTCATGTCTAAACCTCTACAATGTGTCCAAAAATGTTAGCATTGTTTTGGACATGTTCGCTTCTTTCAGACAATTCTCTATAGAGCTGTTGTCAACATTCACTGATAACCTGATGTTTGGAGCGTTTGCTTACTGCTTCATCCACTGAATCATGTCATTTCTGTTTCTCAAGTAAGAACTTTCTACACTGATTCCATCCATGGAGACCACTGGCTCTTCCTGGGCAGGAGGGAGCATAAAAGGGGTTCCTCACTCAGTGGAGCTGTGTATGAACAATAAAGCCTCTTTGAGTTTTGATATGCTTTGTGTTTATGGTCTAATACTGTGCCCTTAACCTTGACTTATTCTACAGTCCTGTCTATTCTTTTGTCCTTTGTTCCTGATGGTTCTTTAGTCTTGCATTCTGATTTATTTTCCACCTCCGGTCTTGATTCATTCCTGAATTGAATACTCCTTATGATCTGGATATAACATCTGATGGAGAATAAAACTTGTCTATTTGGTAGTGCTCAACTGAATTACAGATTAAATGGTATTTTCTTCAGAATATGGGCATGTTCTTCTACAAGCTTAGCTTCAGGCTGTAGGCCAGGAAGGAGGTGATGCTTGTATCTTTCATTCAAAGCAACTGTTTTTCAGGGGTCCGAGAATATGGAGTTTTCACTCAGCTGTCACAATTACTAATTGCTAATTAATAAATTTATCATTGACAAATTTGCTAGTCCATTTAAAAAATCCAAACTGTATGGTGTACATATTCTCGTAGCAAATTCCATTCAATCCGTATATATTGTGTAAGGAAGTACTTTTATTTCCCTGTCCTGAAGCTTGTGCAAATCACCTTGATTGAATAATGTTGAGTTGTAGTACTGAGAGAGATACTTCATTTGTATGGTTTCCCCAGACAACATTCAAAATTATCCTAAGATTTTTATTAACTAAAACTGGCTCTTTGAAGCCACACATAAAAACATAAGGAGAGAACTGCTGGATCAGACTAAGGCCCTATTTATTGTAGTGTTCTATTTCACACAGTGGGCAGTAAGTTTTTGATAGTAAGTCAAGAAGCAGAGCATGGGGACAAGAGCCCTCTCTCACTGTTTCCCAGAAACAGACATTGACTGAAATGTGAAGTCGAAGGCCTCATTCCCACTGGGTTATAACGCGGATCAAGAATCGAATTAAGGGTGCATTGTTCCTATTTGAGCGCACATTCAATCCTCATTGCGCTGATTTTGTTCCCATTGGAATTTGGATCTGATCCCCATGTATTCGATTTTTCCTTGGAAAACCCGAATCAGTGGTGGATAAACTGGTTTTTAGAAGAGTGCACATTTTAAGAGGTTTTCCTTTGCCTCCTGAGTCTGATTCGGGGCAAATGAATGGGAACAAAAGGGTGTCTGATTTGGGAACTTGGGGATGGGAGAAGCAGTGCTCAAGGGGCTGGCCTGGGGGTGTCACCCGCTTGTTCTCTTTCCTGCATGGCCGGCGCCATTTTCTTCCATTCGCATAGCCTTTCCCCCAGTGGATTGGGAAGCAGGGTAAGGCAATCGCGCTACATTGAGATCCAAATGCAGTAAACACGTTAGAGCCAGGGAGGCAAAAGGATTTGAGGGGAATAGAGACTCCCTTTTCCCTTTCCAGGAGGGGAAAAGTGCCTAAGCGATTGATTGGCTGTGACCTCAAGCGCTTAGGTGCTTGATTGACAGCTGCTTTTAAAAATAGAGGTCCCGGAAGGGCAATGGGAACGGGGAGCAAAATAACCCGCATCAAATTACCACAGGGAAAATACCAATGGGAATGAAAAGAGGGGTAAAAAATTCCGGGTCTGTTTGCACCGTTTTTTAATGGAAACGATGGGTCAGATTCAATTATGACTTGGAAAAAAAATCAGAGTCAGAATCGCAGCGAAATAAGCTGCTTTTTTGGCCCAGTGGGAATGGGGCCGAAGGCTTTCATGGCTGGCATCCATAGTTTTTTTGTGGGTCAGCCACAGATGCTGGTGAAACATCAGGAATAAACTCTTCTGGAACATGGCCACATAGCCCGAAAAACCCACAAAAAACTATTGACTGAAATTGTTGTTATGAAGTAGTATATAACTGTAATGTGTTCAGTGATGGCCTTCTCCATAAATTTCTCCAATTCCCTTTTAAAACCAAGTTGACAGCCATCAACACATCCTAAAGAACTGTATTTAATATTTAGCTATGGGCTGTATGAAAAAGTACTGTCTTTATTTTCTTTCCCAAATCTTTCAATATTTCATTTTGTTGGATGGCCCTAGGTTCTAACATTATAGGATAACAGGTACACATTTGTATAAATATTCCTAAGTGCATGTCTCTTTCGCGTTTTATGCAATTTTGAATATTGAATGCATATGCTTTTAACTTCCCATTTTCTTGGTTCTTTGGTATTGAGCAGGATAGAATGTGAATTGGGAAGATGACAGATATGTACAGTTTTTGTAAGCCACAATTTAAATAAAGGCACACAGTCATAGGCATGGGTAGAGGAGGATTTTTACTTTCTGTATAACTAAGTTACAAATTTTTATTGCATTTTAATGGTTGATCTAAGGATGTTTGTAAAACCAAAGGTCAGTTCAATAGCTTAAAATAGTTGCAGCAGCCTTGGTGGTAAATGAACAGGATTTAAAGAAAGGTGAAAATGTGGCTGATAAGGTTATAAAGTTGAACAGCTGAATACATTTAATTGACCTATATTCTTCCAAAGGCCATAAACTTTGTCACACTTTGTAAATGCCACAAAAGCTTTCCAATATTTATAGAGAAGCCTTAATATATGAAGCCAAGAGAAAGTCTGTTTAAGTAGATTTTTTTAAAAAAAGATTTCAAAACATCAAAAAGGGAGTCTTGTAATTCACAGCAGTATTTAGAAGAAGCAAGGACTAGTATGGATCATTAGCAGCCATTGAGCATCACTTCCCTTAATAACAAAAGTATATCATTTCATAAGTGAGAAAGAAATGGAGAGTGCAAAGATAAAGGGGCATTTCCAGTCAAATGTCAGTTCCCCCTTGCAATTGTAGACAGAACTGCCGACACCCCAATACTACGAATACAAGAATTACCTTGCTATTTCAAACTAAGGCCCATCAAGCCTAGAATTCGAGTCTAGCTCAGCAGTCAGCCAGATGCTTCTTGGTGCTCAAATTATCATTTCAGATTTAAAGATTCTTGGCAGATGCCTGTCATCCTTTCCTTTGAAATCTCCAAGCCAGAGGGTAAACCAGTTATCTAGGCAATTTATTCGTTTTCATATCCCCTTCATGATAAATTTTAATCTATGTTCCTGAGATTTTGGTCCACTGTGTTCATTGGATTAGACTGAACAATTGTTCAGACCTTTTCTTTATGACATCCTTGAACATTTTGAGACCAGAGGTCTGTTGTCTGATTCTGTCAATAGGGTACTTTTGTTTGTTTGTTTGTTTGTTGAAATACTTTATTGAAATATACATATTTCATACTCAACATAAAACAGACATTACACATTACTGTATATGTTACATACGTGCAAAATCCGACCCACATCACACATTTCAATATACATCTCATACAACCAGCAACCTACACAAATTACTACACAAATTCTAAAGATAAAAATTCGACGCAATTTCAAAGTTTGGTAACTTCTCAGGAGAGGATTACACATGACTACTTTTAGATGGATAGGTATGTGGTAGGGTTTTGTTAATTTTATTTGTGTGTTTATTTTATTTGTATAAAATACACAAATGAAATAGACACTACAGTTGGACACAAGAGGATAATTTTCTGAAAGGAGAAACCTTTACCTTTTAAAATGTGAAACCAATCAAATTTCAAATAGACATTGCAGAACTTGCTGCCATGAAGACCCTAAAAGCATGCTAAAATCTAATATTTGCAGGTGCTGCATTTGGAAGATAAACACTACATGTTTACAACAGCTTCTGGTTATTTGGGTAAAAAAAAGTAGGTAGCATTCAGAAAAGGAAAGAAACTCAACAGTATGTGCCTTCCCTGAATAAAATTAAATTTTGGCATATTATTAGATGTACTTTATGGGTTTCAGTGCCCCAAGCTATTATCATTCATGTTTAATAAAATCAAATGCATGTTGAAAATCACATCTCTCTTTAAAACGCACACATTTATGGGAACAGACAGACTGTAATGATTTATCCAGAATATTGTATTATTAGTGTGAATATTAATATATAGTATATTTTAGTCTTTGTATCTTCTTTGCTAAGATATCCTAATTTTGTCTGCCTTGGAGATATAGAAGAATGTATGTTTTTAGTATTATAGCACAATCCCATGGAAGTGTGATCCAAATTTATGTCCAACTCAGAGTGGGGCACAGAGAGAGGCAAAGGTTAGCTATTGTTTTAAAATGTTACAAGCCCATGAATTCGGCTTCAACTTTCTAGAAAAGTAGTATGGTAGGTTAGTAGTAAAGGATTATATGAATTGTAGTCATAAAATCATAGAATCATAGAGTTGGAAGAGACCACAAGGGGCATCCAATCCAAGCCCCTGCCATGCAGGAACTCTCAGTCAAAGCATACCTGACAGATGGCCATCCAGCCTCTGTTTAAAGACCCCCCCAAAAGAAGACTCCACCACTGTCCAAGGGATTGTGTTCCACTGTCGAACAGCCCTTACTGTTGCTCCTAATGTTGAGGTGGAATCTCTTTTCCTGTAGCTTGCATCCATCATTCTGGGTCCTATTCTCTGGAGCAGCAGAAAACAAGCTAGCTCCCTCCTCAATATGACATCCTTTAAAATATCCTAACAGGGCTATTATATCACTTCTTAACCTTCTCTTCTCCAGGCTAAGCATACTCAGCTCCCTAATTCATTCCCTATAGGGCATGGTTTCCAAACCCTTCGAAAAAGTTGAAGTGTCAAAGTTCTCTATGCAGATCTCAGGGTACAAAGCCATCCTTCCTTCCTTCCTTCCTTCCTTCCTTCCTTCCTTCCTTCCTTCCCAGTGTACAATTCATATTCCACTGTCTTTGCTATCAGATGTGCTTTCTAAAATCCTGAGTCTTACAGAATCATAGTATCATGGAGCTGGGAGAGACCTCACAGGCCATCCAGTCCAATCCCTATGCACTCCTGACAGATGGCCATCCAGCCTCTGTTTAAAAACCTCCAAAGAAGAAGACCACACCAAACTGCAAGATAGTGTGTTCCATTGTAAAACAACTCATACTGGCACGGTGTTCCTCCTAATGTTGAGGTGAAGTCTCCAACTGCTGGGACTTCTTCTGCTCTCCAGGATTCTCAAAGTTTATTGCCAGTGGATCTGAGGTTACATGTACCAGTTCTTTTTTAAAAAAAACAACAACAAAACCTTGGATGTAGTTCATCTGGTCCCAGAGATTTAAATTCATTTAGGTTAACAAGGTATTCCTGTACTATCTCTTTACTTATTCTGTGCTGGATTTCCCCTACTTTGTCCTCTGCTCCGTTTTCCTCAGGTTGAGCATGTTTTTCCTTTTGTGAGTAGACTGAGGCAAAGAAGGTGTTGTGTAGTTCTGCCTTTTCTATGTCCCATGTTTGCATTTTGCCATCTTCTTCACACAGTGGCCCTGCCATCCAGCAGGCCTACCCAGTAATTTTAAATCATGACTTTTTAATTGTATATGTACTCTGAGTATATTTAATGATCTTATAGGGTTGTATTTTAACTGTGGGTTTATGCGTTAGGCTGAAAGACTACAATTTTTCTGCACCCAAGTAGTGGACTTTATGGCTGAATGGAAACGCAAAGAAGAGAAGAGGCAACAGTGGCAGGAATGGCAGCAAAGCACTGGCGGCAGCACTGGCTGATGAAGACCCCAAAACATCAAAATTAATTTTTTAAATAGAAATAGTAAAAATTGCTAACAATTTTTAATGAATAGATATAAATGTTTGATCAACCTTCTGAGTTTTGGGTTTGATTATTAACAACAGTAGTTTATAGAAAGAAGATTGATCATTTATTGTGTTAGAGAAGCATTAAAGGTTTTTAAAAATTAGCATCAGTTAATAACCATTTTTGAGAAAACTGGAAATCACTTTTATCTCTTTTCTCTTGATTTTTTTCTTCACTGTAAAGCGACACACAAATATTTATAGTAATTAAGAAGAGGCAGGGAGAATATCTTGTGGGGTGATATAGACTGGTCCCAGTAAGAAATATGGTTTTGCTGATCCCTTTTTAAATATATTGTTTCAGTTACTGAATTTCAATTTAAAAACCTTTCTGTGCCTAGCTGCAGCTCCACTTTGGTTTTGACCAATCCATCATATTAACTTGTTTTATTGGTTTCTCTCTTTCTGTTTAATTACATTGGATTTCAGCTGTGCTGTTGCATATATATAGTTTGTTGAATATTTGAAACAGCTCTAAGAGGTTTTGCTGAGCTGCCTGCAATTAATATTCAATAGTCCTCTGAGCTTTCCAGTGCCTCCTCACAGTCAGTCTCTCCACAATGCTAAGAGAGAGAGAAAGAGAGAAAGAGTAAATGTATTTCAAATGATTCTGTGATCGTCAGATCCTACATACCTGTCTTTATTAATTATATATGTCTCACTCACTGGATTAGTTTCCCAAATAGCCTCTGACCATAGAGATTGTTCAACCAATTGTGTTAGACAGCAATCCTGCATTATCTACAAAAACATTTTTTTAAATCATGTTGTAATCAATATTCCAATCTCGGTAATTAAAATCCTCCATGATCAAAGTTCTGGCCTTCTTTTCTTATCAGAATAGCATTTGCTTCTGCAACAGGCCTAGAGGATTGTCAGAGCTTGGCTAGTTTCATTGTTCCTTATCTCTGAAACTTCCTGATGTATCAGCCAAAATATTTACTTCATTCTCATTCTGAAGGCTTGATATCATCCTGCAGCAGACACAGCTCAGGTGGATCCATGCTGCATTCTGTTCAATTCTTCATTATATTTTTGTATTCTTGATTGTTATACCTTCCGTCATTTCCTTCCTCGACCTTGTCTCTGTTAATCTAATAATATTCATACTCTTCTCTGAAAATCTCAGCTCCCAATTCAGTAGCCTGATTAAGTATGCTCAGAGCATTTTCGCAGTGTGCCTTAGAAGAAATTGTTTTCCCTTTTATCAGCCCCTCACTTTACCTTCTCAGTAACTCCAGAAAAATAAGTCAGATACACATCCATTAAGGTCCACAAAATGTACTTCTATTTCGTTTTAACAGAGCCCTCCTCCACTGTGCTCCCACTTCATATTTTATGTCTGCATGGCAGATATCAGAATGAAAATAGATGGAGTGGATCAAGAGTGACACCTGTCCTGAAACAAGCTATGCTGTGACCTGAGGCTTTAGTAGTATCTAGGAACAGTCCATTCATTAGGCAAGGCAAGGTGATCACCTCAAGATAGTCAGTAGTTTATAAATTTTGCTTCTCTAGATATTTTGGACTTCAGCTCCCAGAAGCCCCAGTCAAAATGGCCAGGTGTCAGGGGTATGGGGAATTGAAGTCCAAAACATTTGAAGGGTTATTGATATTGTATTCAACTGCCAGAGAAGGGCAGATATATGTGTGGGATTTTCTTGCATGCCAAAATATCTTAACTTTGTAAAGGCTCCTAGAGATTCCATCAAAGACATTTTCCTTTCATCCTCCCATCCCAAGTTAAGCTGCAAAGTACTTAAGCTCAAAGGAAAATATATTTGGTGGCATTGCTGGGAACCTTTGCTTTAAAAAAAACAACCTTTATTTCCACTGTTTGTTTTTGCTTCTCCACACTTTTTGTAGCTTCTCTAATTATGGGGAAGGACACATAACCCATAGTTCAAATACTGACTTACCATTTGTGTTGCTGCCTTGTGCTGTGTTGTGCATGTTGAGGCAGTGATAACATAGACAGGAGGAAAATGCATTTTGTACCACAGGTGAGTTACTTTCAGATTTTTTTATAAAAAGTATTCCATGCGTGACTACCTCTTATCTGGGTAATATGACACAAAACAAAATCACTGGGGTAGATTGCTTTGTTTAATCTTGCTTTATTTTTTTTTAAAGGGATATTATCTTCTTAAAATAATATTGCTTGTATGGAACACTTATCTACAGCAGGAAATATCTGTTTTCACATCAAGAGCAGAGAGAGCTATTCCCAGTATGGGAACTGACAGAATGTAGGAGGCAAAGATTACTAAGGCATGCCTTCAAAAACAGCCTCAACTAAGGATAGTGTGCTTCCTCTGAATGAATACCTGGTGGAGGTAATGGAATGGATGAGGCAAAACAAATGAAGCTGGATCCAGACAAGACAGAGGTGCTTATGGAGAAGAGAAGGTTAAGAGGTGATATGATAGTCCTGTTTAAATATTAGATGTCATATTGAGGAGGGAGCAAACTTGTTTCTGCTGCTCCAGAGAACAGGACCTGGAACAATGGATGCAAGCAATGGTTGCCGGTCTCAAACAGTTTTATAAAAAGGGGTCTTAAGAGGGTTTATTCCCCATATTTCCTTCCAGTGTTCTAAGATTCGTTACCACTCTTGTTGTAATTTGTCTATTTTTCTGATTTTGTAGAGTTTTAGCATAGCATAGCACTTAGCACTTACATTTTTATACCATTTTATAGTGCTAAGCACTCTCTAAGCCATTTACAATGTGCACTTGTCTTTCCACATATGCAGCTTTGATTTTTGTGGATTTGATTATTCACAGATTTTATTAATATGTTTTCACTAGGAATCCCTAAGTCATCCAGTGCAACTCTATGGCCAACTGTAACCAAATGTTGTACTGGAGGACCTAGAGATTCCTAGAGAGAACACTCCACTAGGCATTTGTAGTTCCTCCAGTGCTATTCTATAGTCATCTTCTTGCAGATGTTGGGCAGATAAATTTCACCAAGCTTCTAACAGGAATTGTCTTTTGATGGTGTGTAATCAGAACACAGCTTTGTTCTTCTTCTTAAGAGGGTTACATTCTGTGTGTGTCTTTTGCTGCCACTGCAAGTAGAAATAATAACAGTTGTATTAGCAGCCTAGCCAACATTTTTATCTCCCACAATGCATTGTTCTGGAGTAGGCGTTAGAAAAAAAAATCTATGAAATGGCCTTTTTGAAGAGGGCAAGATCAGTAATTTTGTTTCGACAAACTGAAACAAAATCAGTAATTTTCTGAGAAAGTTTGATTCAGTTTTATGTTTATGCCCATCTATGTGCCATGTTAGGAATCCAATAAAACCAGAGTATACTTCAGTAGGATCACTAAAGGTAATTTAAATCACCACTAATAATGGACTACTGCAAGTTTTGGAGGCCTCTCTCAGCCTCAAGTCCACGTTCTGTTTTGTGAGGCTAATGGATTTTCCCTCTCTTGGACAATGAGATTTCCAGGGATGGCCCATTGTTAAGCTAAATGAGGAGTTCACTTCCAGAAGGGATTCTGGGAAATGTCTGAGAGACTGGAGGAGAAAGATGTGTGTCAAGTGACCTGCCTTTCACCTTGCACCATAGTTTGTTGCCTTCTGGTGTGGTGAAATGGTGACCAAAGATTTAACTGTCAGTTCAGTCCAGTTTTCTACCTGAAATTTTGGGAAGTAGCGGCATTCTCTTCTTTGACATGTTTTGTTATTATTGCAGTTTTGTGCCTTGGAGTCATGTCCAATTTATTGCAACTCAAAGCAAAACCTATCATGAGGTTTACTTGGCAAGATTTGTTCAGAGGCAATTTGCTATTGTGCTCTTCTTATGCAGAGAGTGTATCACTTTGGCCAAGGTTGCCCAGTGGGTTTCCATGGCCAAGAAGGAATTTGAACCTTGGTGTCCTGGAATTCTAGTCCAGCATTCAAACAAATGCCCTAGGATGGCTCACTTTTGTTTGCCTTAATTAGTTTAATATGTTATTTACAAAAATGTAAAAGTTTATGTCCCAAAATGTAAATGAAGGCTTAATGTACTGAAGTATACTTCTGAACCATATGAACTAGCAAATTATAATGTATTACTAAATTTCTTATGAATCCTGGCAGTGTTCTCTCAGAATCACCAGTTTCCTGGGTTGACTCCAACAAAACAAAACAAATCAAAATGTATATGCTGAGCTGCTTATTAAGGAGAGGCTATGCCTCTTATCCAGTGCCGAGACAAATTAAAGAAAGTGGCAAGTACATGTGTCTGTCTGTTTTGCATATCTACTCATCAGGAGAGGAATCATGGGGTTTGTGAAAGTAGCATTTCTTGCCACCAGGATGCCTGGGCATCTTTCTGTAGAAATTTCAAATTTCTTTGACACAGAGGTTCTGGCAAAGAAGAGATAAGATGCTGGCAAAGGAAAGATAACAAATATTGGCAGCTTACTTGAACGTGCTCTCTTTTGAGAAATTAATGCCTTAGCAAAGTTTTAGTCAGGGGTCTATTCAAAATTAATGACCAAAAATCCTGCTCCGCATCACATTTAATGCATAAAAAGGAAAGTTGATAAAGGTAAACCACTCTTGAAGCACAGACCTCCAACTTATTCCAATTGTGCTGGTTGTTAGTTTGTGTCCAGATCTAGTTTAAAGGACTATTCTGACCCTAGGACACCCATATTCTTAAACAGAATGAGATGAGTTGGGCAAATGTAATCTCAGAGCCATTAGCAATAATCTTTGAGAACTCCTGGAGAACAAGAGAAATTCCAGCAGACTGGAGGAGGGCAAACGTTGTCCCCATCTTCAAAAAGGGGAAAAAGAGGATCCCAACAAATATCATCCAGTTAGTCTGACATCTATACCAGGAAGGATTCTAGAGCAAAACATTAAACAGAGAGTCTGTGAACATCTAGAAGGCAATTCTATAATTGCAAAAAGTCAACATGGGTTTCAGAAAAACAAGAAATGCCAGACAAACTTGATCTCTTTTTTGGTAGATAAAGGGAATACTATGGAAATTGCATACCTTGATTTCAATAAAGTCTTTGACAATGTTCCCCATGACATTCTTGCAAACATCTAGTAAAATGTGGGTTAGACAAGACAAAGAAGGTGTTGAGTAATTCTACCTTTTCTCTATCCTCTGTTAGCATTTTACCATCTTCTTCACACAGTGGCCCTACCCTTTCCTTATTCGTCCTTTTGTTACAGACATACCCCCCAAAAGCTGTTTTTATTGTTCTTAATGCCTCTAACAAGCCTGAGTTCATTCTGAGCTTTAGCTTTTCTGACTTTACCCCTATACATGCTAGCTATTTGTTTGAACTCCCCTTTCGTGATTTCCCCCTTTTCCCGTTTCTTATACATGTTCTGTTTAAAACTTAGCTCAGTTGAACATTCATTAATCATCCATCCTGGTTTCTTGAGTCATCCCCCATTTTTCACTTGCCTCGATGACAATTTCACTGTCCAAAAGATGGAAGAGGAACAAGAGAGTCAGCCATTTTAGATCTGATCCTAACCAACAAGGATAACTTGGTTAATGAGGTGCAAGTGGTGGGATCCTTAGGTGGTAGTGACCATGTTCTCCTGGAGTTTGTTATACAGTGGAAAGGAGAAGCCAGGTACAGTCAAATATGCATTCTAGATTTTAGAAGAACTGGTTTTAGTAAATTTAGAGAAGTACTGGGGGTGATCCCATGGTCAGGAATACTAAAAGAGAAGGGAGTTCAGAACTAATGGGAATTTCTTAAAAGGGAGATACTGAAGGTACAATTTAAAGCAGTACCAGTGAGGAAGAAAAATGGGGGGTGTCTCAAGAAACCAGGATGGATGAGTAATGAACTTTCGACTGAGCTAAGTTTTACACAGAACATGTAAGAAATGGGGGAAATGGTTGGTTCAGCTTGGGTCACAAAGTATACAGAAAATCTACATATACAGACAGATACCTGCACAAGAATTCCAATCATCACCCAGGACAAAAAAAGAAGCACAATCAAAACACTGGTAGACCGGGCAAAACACATCTGCGAACCCTATTTCTTGGAAGATGAATTGAAGCACCTAGACTAGGCTCTACAGGCAAATGGTTATTTGAGCTCAGATATCAGAAAGGCTGCCAGACTCAGAAAAAGCCAGAGGAGTGAAGACAAGCAACCACCCAAAGAGAAGGTATTTCTACCACACATCAAAGGAATCGCAGGCAGAATTCAGTTACTTCACCTGTAGAGCAAGATTCAAATTTTGCACCTTTGGGTTTAGGAGTTTGTAACCTTTGGACCGCTATATGTTTTGGACTTTTCCTCCCAGTCAATCTAGCCCAAATGGCCAATGGTAAAAAAAAACTGTGGGAGTTGTAGTCAAAAAACATCTGGAGAACCAAATGTTCCTAAGCCCTGCTTTAGGTAAAATTTCTTTGATATCTCTAGTTTTGCTATAATCATCTCAGTCCCAGTTCAAAATTAAAGGCAAACAAATCTCATTAGATTTCAGAGCCTTTTTGCTGTCAAGGGGCTTTTCTGTTTCTTCAGTACTTCCCCCTCCTTTAATTTTCTTCTCTCCTTGAAATTCTCTATGGTTTAATTAAGATGATCTTAGACTGACTAGGTTATAAAAAGGAGAAGACAAACTCATCAAGAGCTGCTTCTTCAAGTACCTACCTTACAATTCATATTAAGACTGGATAGCATAACCTTGTCTTTTGCCAGTCTCTCCTACAAAGGCTCTTAACCTTTGACAGTTTTCTTTCAACTGACCCAAAAGCTTGCCTCCATAAAAACTAAGTGGCATGTGAAAACACAAATATGCAAGGCCTCTGATAGTTCAGTTGGTATTTTTTTTCTTGCTTCATAATTGCAGAGAAGGTTCAAAATGATGTTGCCAAATCAGAAATATGATTGTTTTTAAAAGCCCTACATGCTTAATAACACTTACTGTTCATTGATTTTGGTCAGTTTCAGGGGCAGATTGTCCAGCAGCCTAAAAGGCAATTTTATCTCACTGCATTTTATTGAGGTGAGGTAATGGTTGTTAAAAATTTTTATAGGATATAAGAAATTGAGGTGTATAAGTATTCACACACTAGGGAATTTCAGATATTGAGTAACCATGTTAGTTATTGCATGTCAGAGCTTCTCATGCTGTCTAATGTGGTGGCAGTATACACCAAACCTGAAGCTCCCTGCAGCATCCAAGTGAACCTGTAACCCAGAACCTGGCCCCCATAGGGCTTGCCACATGAAAACCCAAAAGAGCTGCAGCCAGGTTGTTAACTATGTCTGGCTACAAGGAGCATACAACTCCCTTGTTGCAACAGCTCTACTGGCTGCTGGTCTGTTTCTGGGCTCAATTCAAAGTACTGGTTTTGACTTATGAAGCCCTATACAGCTTGGGCCTAGGCTATTTAAAGGACCGGATCTCCATGTATGGACACATTAGGGTTTTAAGATCATCTGGAGAGGCCCTCCTCTCTGTCCCACCACCTTCTTAGGCTCATTTGGGAGGAACGTGAAACCTAGCAGGCAAAAATCATCCAAATGCACCAAGAGAAGACTGAAGGCTGATTGGATGTTGCATTTGACCAAAAGGGCCCCAGGGCCACATGTGTGTTCAAAAGAGGCATACTAGACTGAGCACAATTGAGCTGGGATAGTGTCATTGACTGATGCTCCCTTGGGTAAGAAAGGTGGTGGATAAGTCTGAATTGACCTGAAGTTTTCTTGGGCATCACACGTATAGCGGAAATTGAAAAGTTGCTAAAAGTGGGTGAAAGTAAAGGTCCAGCCTTGTGCTCCTTCTCTATGCAGACCACGACCTGGGGAAGTTCCCTGGCCAATTTGTGGTTATTTGAACTAAATGCTTCCTGAGGGTCCTTAGCTAGTATGTAGAAACCTATGGAAACCACCTCCTGGAGGAAATAAAAAGCTTACCAGTTTGGGTAGCAATTAAGGAGAGGAAGCAAGACACCCCACCAAATTGGTGTGGGTGCCAGGCTTGGCCTGGGCAGTGGTGCCCTCCCTTGGCTCCCTTCACCATCCCCTTTGTTGCTGGAGGACTGGAGGACCCCATGAAAGGGCAGCAGGCCCCTAGCCTGGCGGGTGCAAGACGTCTGGGGTGGAGTTCCAGGCAATTCTCACAATTATGCTCAAACTTGCACCTGACTCACTGGCTCTTCCCCTTGAATTCCTCGAAAACCAAATGCCTGGCATTTCTTTTTCCAGACCCCAGGATGACATTGGACCCTCCCCTTTACCTTTGATGTGCGGATCCACCAGCACCAAGCCTCCCCCCACAAGATGTCTTAGGGGCTGGAAGACCAGCTGGGAGTCCTGCAAAGGGGACCGTTATAATGCTGAATGATCAGCTGAGAACCCTGGTGCAGCTCACTGCCTGTGCCGACATCCCACGCTACTGCCAGTAGCCCTTGTTGGTGGTGGCCTACCACATGGTCACCATGCCACTGGCCAGCTACACTGCTGCTGCCTCATTGCTGTATTCCAGGAGTCTCCTGCTACTGTTCACCCTGCTACTAGCTGCTTTGCTGCTTTGTTCAAGTTCTTTCCATTTCCTGCCAGATCTAATAATAAATAAATAATAAACTGTTTATTTTTATACCATTTTTCCTTGAGATCAAAGCGGTGTATTTCCCTCCACTTCCCACCACTTTGCACCACCATCTGCCTCTGCTTCTGCCTGCCACCATCCGCTGCTGTCCTCCACAGCTCCCTATTGATCTATTCCTCCAGATGACTGGGAGGAAATGACCCAAGTTGGCCTTATCTGCATCAGTTTCTGCTGCTCCAACCAACCTGAATGAAGACTGCCAAACATCAGTCTTCTTTCTTGCCAGACCCAGCTGACCAATAGAGTATGAGCAGGCAGCCCCTGTCTCCCTATCCCACTAGCTCCGCCCTGCCAAGAGTCATGGGGGCTCCTCAGAAAGGTAGAACCAAAGGGGCTGGGAGAGCTCCTTGGAAGAAGAACCCCAGCCGGCGGCCAGGACGAGGCAAAAATAACTGAGGGTAAGTGCTATAGCCCCTTTTACTGGAAGAGGCCACTGTAAAATTCAAAGAAGTGCAAATGTTGAAAGATAACTGAAGTTCAGTTTGTATATTCATTCAAAAGTGCAAAATTAAGTAAATCCACATTTAAATGTGAATTTGTTGAATTTCAACCAAGGCCCTAGGTGTTAATACATATCATTCTCCAGGAGTGTCCATGTTTTGTTCTGCAAAACTAATGTTTTCATGATTTTGGTAACCTGCCTGACCACAGGCCTTGACTGGACAGCCTCAATTACCAGCAATTTTCTTTTAATAGGATGAAAATGTCATTGTTATGGCCAGCCACGAGAAGGATTCGGAGGATGACGAGGAGGACTCGGCTCCTCAGGTGCAGGAGGAACCTGAGGCTGTGCCAGGCCCCAGTTCTGCCCTGCCAGGTCCCAGCTCTGCTCTCCCAGCCCCAGTGGATTTGGTTCAGCCAAACCCTAGCTCTGTGGGGTCTTCTCCAGTGGAGCCTGAGGCTCAGCAGCTCAGCCTAGCCCCAGTAGAAGTGCCAGACATGGGAGACATAGAGTAGCAGAGCATTGAGGTTCCTACCTTTAGCCAAAGGAGATCAGAAAGGACGAGCCTTCGGCATTCCAAGAGGCTTGCTGAGAAGCGCTCATTAGGCAATCAGCAGCTGTGATAAGGGAGCTAGATATAAGATACCTGGCAGACGCTGAGCTCTCTTGTCAGAGACTATTAGTTCTCATTAGCAAATGCTGCTTGATCTGACTCCTGGCTTGATAGACCTTTGACTGCCTTTGAATCCTTGACCTTGGACCAGACTCACTGACCAACCCTCTGGTATTCTTGACCTCTGACTGGACTGGTAGTATTGCTCTCTGTAATCCTGAACTTTGGACTGGCTTGTGGCTTACTCTCTTTGGACTTGGTTTGGCATTGTTGCTGGAGGACTGCTTCTTGGCAGCTAAGCGTGTTTACCTTTTGCCCAGCAGGCTCTTATCAGATGTGTGAGTGTGTGTTGGCAGCATTCTCAGACAGTCACTATGGCTGTTCATAGTTACACAAGTTGTGCAGTGCACTGCAGAGGACAAGATGACATGAGGTAGCTGTAATAAAATTATGGCGGGATACAAACCGCCATATAGTACGTATAGGATACGTACTAGGGTTAGGAAGGGGCGGTGCTTCCGCACCCCCCTAACCCTAGTACGTATCCTATACGTACAAGACGGCGGCGCCCCTTCTACATGGGCGCCGCCATCTTTACGTACTGGACGCATAGCGTCCAGACGTGTCGCGGTGCCTATAACGCCGCGAGTGTGCCGGCGGCGCTTCGCGACGTCATCAGTGCGCCGCAAGAAGAAGCTCCGAAATGGAGCTTCTTTTTTGCTCTGTGCGGGAGCCGCGCGGTTTGGCTGCTGCGGCTCCCGCGCGGAGCAAACGGCGGCGGCGGGGAAGTGCCGCAAAGCGGTGGTTTGTAACCCGCCTATGATTCAAAATATGAGACAAGGTACCATGGTAATCCTTAAAGATAATGTATCAAAATGAGTTTCAGCACTCAGGGTCTCATGGTCACAATTCAGTTTGCAGTCTTGTGATGGGCAGGGCCCACCATGGCTTTAGTCCACAATTCTATTGCATATTCAGGATACTATCTGATGAGGCAATTAGGACCATACAGATCATTTTATTAATATAAATATGATTCTTCTTCCTAATTAGTTTACTGCAAAGTATGCAAAGGAGGTTCCATTCATAGCAGAATAGTTAGATACTGGGCATGTTTTTCATTTGTCCAAATCCCACCCATATTTTCCTCCAGTTCTTGCTTTGCTTCTAGTTGCAAGAGTTTGGCTTTTCAGCTGTAAGACTTGACTGTTCAGCAGCCCCAAGATCATAAGCTGAACCTATGATGTTGTAAATGCTGGGGATTCACACTTGTGGTAGTTAATGACTGAGCATGACCAACAAGCCTAATCTTTGCAGCCTGGCAGTTCCCCCGATAAAGCATTTCTGAGGTGCTGGAAAATAACAACTGCAGTGTTCTCTTGGTCCAACAGTTGTGTCAGAATCCCAAAGGGTCTCTTCTGCTGACTGTCCTTGATGCATGCTGAAACCATGGCATTTCCCATGGCCCTAATCTCCAGTGCCTTGGAAGCACTTTGGCTGAGGCTCTGCCAGACTGCAAAAGTAGGCTTTGGGGGCTGACATAGTTATGTCTAACTATGCTAATGAAGATCTGCCATCATAGTTATGTTGATGATCCGTGATCTAAGTCCTCATTTTTTTCTCATTGGCATTTGATTTGATTTTAAAATGTTTTAATAATTTTTTTCTAATTTATTCATTTATTTATGCATTTTCTCTTTAATATTTGGCTTTCCCTTGTCTGTTTTTTTTTTTTTTTTTTGCAATTGTGTGTATTTTTAGTCATTCACATTTTAAAATATAAGCATTAATGGGGACACACATAATTTCTGTTAAATTTCCCATAAGACTTGCACAAGTGTGAATTCTTCATAGAGAAGTATGAAAAGTCAGCAGTCTTTGATTTTGCCAATATTGTCATATCCTATGGGATGCTTCTCCATCCATAAGTGTGTGATGGGAAAGACTCTTGCCTGAGACCTCAGGCAGTCGCTGCCAGTTGGAGTAGAAAATATAACAGGCTAGATGGGTTTGATTCACTTTAAGGCAGAATCATATGTTCATACACTGAAATGACAACACTCCTAGAAGTCACTACAAATCATTTTTTCTAAAGCACAAACCAACAAACCTACCTCAAATTTATTTCTGTGATATCAACTTTGAGCCTTAGTTTGTCACTAGGATTTCCTATTATATGACCTTCCTACTGTCTTTATCACTGCTATGTACTAAGGGTTACAATTTAACTTGTTGTACTCCCTCTGGCTGTGACATGGTCTATTTAAATCATTCTCAAATGCCCTCCCATCTTGCTTTAACATTTACAATTTACTTTCTATATGTGTATAAGATTTTCTATGAACAGATATGACAGGTGGCTACTGTTTTTCTTTTACATTAAATACATTAAATTATTTCTCTCTTCCACCTTGATTTCTGTCTCTGACATTGAGTACTTAAAAGAAAAGGGGAGGCACGCAACCATAGTTCCATGTCTATAATTAGGGATTGCTTTCTTCACAGAAGCTGATGCCATTCTCAGATATACTTTTATTTGAATGTTTCTAAGAACATCATGTTCAGAAAGTTTGTTCTGAGAAAATTAGTCTGCATTCAGATATAATAAGCAGAATGTACCATCTATGGAACAAAAGATCATAACCCTTATGATAACCATTTTGATTTTATAGGCTGCCAAATCAAGAACGTTTTTAAACTGGCCTCTTGTGAATCTATGTAAACAAAATGTTATATTGCAGTAGATAATTTTTCATTGATTTGCCTTGAGCAAAATAAAACACTCAGCTAAAAGGATGATGGAAAAGTAATTTAAGCTAGAAAATATATAGGTTGCTCTCCTTTTTTATTGTTTTTTTTAAATGACCTTAACATATTATTGGAATTGCTGGAAAGTTTTGCTTAACCATATTACCATAAAGTACTGACACTTTAATGTCTTCCCTACTGTAAAGACATTGCAGGCCTTCTAGGTTAAAAAACAACAACATGCTATGTCTATTACCAGTAATGTTCAGCAGAGGAGCACAGTTAACAAAGCCTCTGACAAAGAAGCTTCTTTTTACAATGTCACTTTATACTAACCCAGAACTTCTTTTTTTCTCCTAGTCCTCTGTCTAACTTTAAATTGAACTGTTCTTTTTTTGTGGTGCAAGAACCTATCTTTATTCTTTTCAATTATTTTTGCCTCTGGTACTAAATTTTCTGTTAATGTTATATAGCTAGACTAGTATATGACCATGCAGCCATATAACACCAAGAAAAGTCCACCTTGTACAGCCCCAGAAAAATCTGAATGCACGTCAAAGTTTTAAAACAAATACTTCCAAAGTGTTTCAAAAGGGCTGAAATGTAAGTGTCACTCTTCCTGGAAAAATAGAGGGAAATTACTAGAAATCTGTTAGAAACTGGCTCCTGACACAGGGGCTGTACAGCTTCTTTCCCTCCCAGATGGAGGCCACAGTGGATAAACACTGTGGCCTCCATGAGACCTAAAAAGAAACCATTCTTGGTGGGTTCTTTTTACGCCATGCACAGGGCACCATTGGCACATTCGCACACAACGATGATGTCCATTTGGCGTGGTGCTGTTTGGGCACTGTGCAGGGGTAACACTTTCTTGAGAAAATATTCTTATCACAGTGTCTCTGAGGCTACATCATATACCAGCATTTGTGTCCAGATTTTTGTTTCCGGGGGCATTTGGAGTTCTGTTACAGAAAATGAGGTCCAGTACAGACCGGCGTGCTCCCAGTCCTACTATCGGTGTGCAGGCACCATGACTGCATGTACCTGTCCATACCCACGGATGCTCAAGTCCCATTAAATATAATGGCAGAACAAAATGGTGTCCCTTATATAAAAGGGAAAATGAAAGTTTCCTATTTGGCATTTTTACTTCTTTGGAATATTTTCAAGCCATGGATACTTGAATCCTTGTATAAAAAATCTGTGGATAAGGAGGGCTAACTGTATTACTCAACAGGAGAGGGATAGAAAAGGAAAATAAGAAATTAATATTTTTTTTAAAAAAAATCCTCCTCTCCTCCATCTTTTTTCCCCTTTCCCTTTTTCCCACAGTCCGTTTTAAATTAGTGCAATTACTCTTGTTGGGAGAGTTGTTGGATCCAAAATTTTGCCAGATATTCCAATACCAATAACAAAACAAATTTCAGAGAAATGCCTAGATACAGGATGGGGGACACCTGGCTGAACGTGACTATGTGTGAAAGGGATCTAGGAGTCAAAGTAAACCACAACTTGAACATGAGTCAACAGTGAATTGAAGCAGCTAAAAAGGCCAATGCAGTTCTAGGCTGCATCAATAAAAGTATAGTGTCTAGATCAAGGGAAGTAATAGTGCTACTCTATTCTGCATTGGTCAGGCCTCAACTAGAATACTGTGTATAGTTTTGGGCACCACAATTCAAAAAGGATGTTTAGAATCTGGAGACTGTCCAGAGGAGGTTGAGCAAAATAGTGAAGGTTCTTGAAACCATGCCCTATGTTTAGCCCGGAGAAGAGAAGGTTAAGAGGTGATATGATAGCCCTATTTAAATATTTGAAAGGATGCCATATTGAGGAGGGAGCAAGCTTGTTTTCTGCTGCTCCAGAGAACAGGACCCAGAGCAATGGATTCAAACTACAGGAAAAGAGATTCCACCTCAACATTAGGAGGAACTCCTTGACATTAAGGGCTGTTCGACAATGGAACAAACTCCCTCGGAGAGTGGTGGAGTCTCCTTCTTTGGAGGTCTTTAAACAGAGGCTGGATGGCCATCTGTTGGGTATGCTTTGATTGTGATTTCCTGCATGTCAGGGGGTTGGACTGAATGGCCCTTGGGGTCTCTTCCAACTCTATAATTCTATGATTCTATGAAATGGTTCCAACAGCAAATCAAACCAGAAATCTCTCTAGAAGCCAAGATGACTAGACTGAGGCTGTTATACTTTGGCCACATCCTGAGGAGGCATGACTCACTGGAAAAAACAATAATGCTAGGAAAGGTAGAGGGAAGCAGAAAGAGAGGAAAACCACATGCTAGATGGATGGAGGTCATGAGTATCCATTTGCAGGACCTGAGCAGAGCAGTGGAGTATAGGGAGTCTTGGAGATATCTCAGCTACAGGGTCGCCATGGGTTGAGATCGACTCAAGGGCGGATAACAACAACAAATTGAATTTAAATTTTATTTACTGAAGGTTAAGATTCTTTGTTTCCTAGAACCCACATGGGCAAATGGCCTCTGCCTACATGAATATCCCTCCATACCATCTTAACTGATAACAGCATCTTGACAAAATATGACTTTAAATTCATCACACACCCAGGTATGACTTTTAACATCCTTTCCTGATGAAGAAGTCAGTGGAGCTTCAAAAGTTTGCATTATATATTTTGTGAATTTTAATGGGATCAATAAAAGTATTGCTGTTTTGTGGATTTTGTTTGTTATGGTACTAAGACTAATATCATAATGGATTAATGAGGATATTTCCTATGCATTTTTTAAAAAAGTAATTTGCTGTAAATTAAATAAGTTCAGCTATATAAAAGGTTAAAAACAGTGAACCAGTAAAGACAGAACATGCAAAGCAATATGAAAAGAAGCACTAGTTGAAGGCAGATGTTCTTACTGTTTTGACCAATTAACTACAAATAGCATCTAGTGTGACACAAGCCTTTTAAAAAGTTTTTTTCTTTAAATCATCTTGTATTTAACTGTGATATCAATAAACACTGGCATACCCCTACAGCAAAGCCAATGATTTCTACACCAACTAATTAAAACCTAAATTAAAAGTAACTTGCTGAGTGTTACTATTCATGAAATGCAAATTCTTGCCCATGAAACAATAGACAGAAATGAATCTTGATAGTTCATTTTTCATTTTCTTTGCTTACAGAACTGAGAGGATTGTATGCCTTTCTTCATTCTGTTGGAAGTGACTTTTTGATTGGTATAATGAGCAGAACAGTGAAACAGATGGGTCTCCTCTGAAGTTACACAGGGCCCCAGTGGGCTGGATAAAATGCTGACAGATAACAAAAGACTCCTATATTTGTTATTCACTGTAGATTAAAATTTAAACATTAGCAAAACAAGCTATACACTTGAAGTGCTTGGCCCCTCCCAATTTAACACTGTAAATTATAATTCAATGTTAGCAAAAGAAAGAAAGGAAAATGTTTTATGTGTATGTGCTGCATGGAGAAAACAGGAATTAGAAATCCTTTTTTTCCACCTTGGTAAATGTCTTGCTAACATTTAACCAGCCATATGCCTTGATGGGGTTCTGGGGTGTGTCTATTGCTCAAAGATGTTAGCTGTGTAAACATATGAATTAACACAAGAAAGAGTTAAAGTCACCCTTTTTTTAAAGGGGACTTTAACTCTTTCTTGTATTAATTTATATGTTTACACAGCTAACATCTTTAAGCAATAGACACACCCCAGAACCCCATCAAGGCAGATGGTTGGTGCTTATCCTGTCTTCATTTCACCCCCCCCCCCCTTTGAACCTTGTATACTCAGCAACAACTTGCAGACATACAGACCAAGTCTCATTTTTAATTTCCCGCAGTGAATCTGACCTGCCATGACTCCAGGTTATTTTGAGAACTTGGAAGTGTGGTATAAATACCTGGTGCTGTGTGATCTGTTTCAGAGGAAGGGACTGGCAAACAACCTCTGAATATTCCTTGCTTAAGAAAACCTTATGCTTTTTGCTGGGATCACTGTAAACCAAAAGGCAACTTGAAGGTATACACACACACACACCATCTTCATTTACAAGTATTGCTTAGGACGTAGTACTCACAGGCACTTAAGGGCTTTACTGAATTCTCCCTGAATTGGCCACATGGTATTTACACCACACAACCTCCAACCCCCAAATTGGGTCTTTGGCTGTTTACACAACACCCAGAATTGATCTGGGATCTCCACCCTTGTCTTGCATTTTTAAAAAAACCTTACCCTTTGCTCTGGGTTTTCCAGAAAATCTGGAGCAAAATTCCACTACGGTGGGCAATGCTGGGCAACTGCAGGTCCTTCAGTGTTCTGACTGAGTCACTTTGTGGATGTGAATCACTCTGGGCTTGTTTGAAGTCAGAATGAGTTTGGCCATCTCAGAGCAACTTGCAACCACAGTGGGGGAACTAGTTGTCTCATGAGGACCACAGCTGCCCACCATCTTTAGGAGGTAAGGGGGGGAGAAATCAGGGGAAATGGGGGACCAGAATTCTCCAGGGGCAGCTCAGGATATTCTGGCAAGTGTAGACAAGCCCTAAGTCAAGCAAGGTCCAATATAGCTTGGGGAAGTTACTGTTTTGTATAACAATCTCCCAAAACCTAAACCAGCACGATCATGGGGAGTGGGGAAGGGAACTGTCATTAAAAAACAACTTTTCCGAGGTTTGGTATTAGTGAAAAAGAAGAAAGTGCATACCAGAGGACAACTTGTCCAAAGGTCCATGAAACATTACACACCAAGATATTTTCCCTTCTCTTTTTACTACCTAAATTAAAAGTAACTTGCTGAGTGTTACTATTCATGAAATAGTGGGTCAGCTGAACACATACACCATATTTTTCCAGGAACAGCATAAATTGACTGAGTCAAAATGATCTGTGATAGCTTCAGAAACAATGTCCCATCTGTTGTGTAAACTTGCATATGTGTCTTAAGGAAACATTGGAATTAAATCCCTGCCTAGCTCCTCTCAGACTACTTTGGTAAAATTCACATCAAATCTGTCTGCTACAGTTAACTTTTATGACAATGCCATTACAGAGAAATAAACAGTGTCATTGGTGAAGGGAAAGTCAAGCTGTTTCCGAATTGGCTAAGCAGCAACTGATGTCCTGAAGGATTAGAGTGCGTTGTGACCCTGGCCTTGCCAATCTGTTTAGCTACTGACGCTTCACCATATGGGGTCACAGGGAGGTGATTTTTCACATAATGCCAAATGACCTAGAAAAGCCTGTAGCATTTCCATTGTGAGCGCTTGTTAACATGGGACAGAATTACATGCAGATGGAGGAAGCTTGAATATATATATTTTGATGGACTGTCATTTAGTGACTTTCATTTTTCCCTCCACTCTACACACTATAGCAGAAAAAACCAAGGAAGGAGAAAAGGCCTCTTGGGCTGTTGTGTCACATACATAAGGAGATCTTATTTAATTGAGCTTCACTGGGGATGAAGACAAAAATCTTCCCATTGCTTCCTCTCTGTTCTTCAGAAATATTTCACTTCTTGTCAGCTGCAGCTCTCAATTGAAATGAATAGGCTGGAAGGGCTTGCTAAGGCAAGTGAGCTGACCACAGTATCAGTGGAGAGCTTGGACAAAGGCATCTTTTTAAAAATCTGCTGAGGTGAATGTCAGTTGAAAATGAGAGTTATTAAAAACATATCTGTGGCACCTCTATGATGAACACATTTGGTGGAGAATTAATTTATTTGACTTATAGCCCACTCGGCAGCTCACAGACATATCCATATAAATATCATGAGTTTGTCAAGGATCGAATTATATAGAGAATCATAGAATCAGATGACTGTTTCCTTATGCTTGACCACCTGTTCATCTTTAATACCTTGTCAGAACCCACTATTGTATTGTCTGTAGAATATAAAGGCATGTTCTTCTCCATGCTTCTGTATGTTCATGGCCTGAACTCAGTAGCCACCTGTTCAGAGCAGACTCAGGCAGTGGATGAATAGAGAAAAGAAAAATTATTTATTTTGAGACTTCCTCTTAAATACAGAACATTGCCAGGATAGCAACCCTTTACAAGTTTTAACAACGGTACCCCAGAATTTCAGATCCCTTCCAAACATGCCAAAAGTGTCCAAATGTTTCCCAGCATTTCACAGCTTCCCAAAAAGGGAGCAATAAATACTCAAAATTGGAGTTCATAGCATAAAAGGTAAAGGTAAAGGTTTCCCCTTTGACAAGTTTGTCTAGTCATGTCTGATTGTAGAGGTTAGTGCTGATCTCCGTTACTTAGCCATGGCAGCTAGCATTGTCAAAAATGACTCCATGGCCATGTGGTCAGCATGACTGCATGAAATCCTGTTACCTTCCCACCAAAGTGGTACCTATTTATCTACTTGCACTATTACTTCGAAGTGCTAGCTGGCAGAGGTTGGGACTAGTGACAGGAGCTCACTTCATCATATGACATTTGGTTCTCAAACTGCAGACCTGGTGATCATTAGAGTCAGTGCCTTAACCATTATGGCCTGTTGCACACCCAAAATTTAGCTTGTCTAATTCAGTCCAAACCTTGATTTAAATTTGAAGGGATGTCATATTGAGGAGGGAGCAAGCTTGTTTTTTGCTGCTCCAGAGAACAGGACCTGGAACAATGGATGCAAGCTACAGGAAAAGAGATTCCACCTCAACATTAGGAGGAACTTCCTGACAGTGAGAGCTGTTCAACAGTGGAATACACTTCCTCTGAGAATGGTGGAGTCTCCTCCTTTGCAGTCTTTAAACAGAGTGATGGCCATCTGTCAGGGATGTTTTGATTGTGATTTCCTGCATGGCAAGGGGTTGGACTGGATGGCCCTTGTGGTCTCCTCTAATGCTATGAAAAACTCGCATTTTCCAGCACCCCAAAACAGACTAATCTAAGGGAACCCCAGATTTTACGGTTAATATTTAATAAAGCTGTATTCATAGCTGTCTCAGAGGCATTTATATCTCCTTTAACATTCAGTTACTATATTGTTTGGATCCAATGCAATCCTGCATACCACACATGACAGCAGGGTTAAAGCTCCCCAATGTTAAAGGTCCATACTGAACAAAAATAGAAACTATAGCATAAGTGCCTTATTGTCCATCCTCATCCTCGTCATCCTCATATTCATACTTCTGGCATCATTGTTGACATGAGACTTTTTTTAGTGACCAAAATTGTCAACATATGCATCCGTAAGTGTGGTATGTACTCAAAGACGTATCTTTCTGAATGGAACACAGGGGGCTGTTCTGTAGCCCATTGTGCCTACTAATCCAGTAGCTTTGAAGCTCTAGGACCATCTCCAACAATATCAGGAAATGATTGAGGGCAGTATCAGAGAAAGGGGCAAGTGTGAGAACACAAGAAAGGGGTAATTGTAGTATGTTTAATACCCAGCTGGTGGGAGTGAAGTTGAACAATGTAGTGAGAATGATTTGATTACAGATGAGTGTTCAGTGTGGGAGGGCAAGGAGGGAGAGGCACACAACTCACCATTACCAATAATGGCTGCTTTGATTCCCCTGCACCAGGCAGATGACTGGCAATGTAACCTAATTAAACTCTAGATGCCAGAAGAAGTTTCTGCTAAGTGCAGGAATAATATTCAAGCTACAGCGGGTTTGTTAGGAGGCTTGAGGTGTTTTGGAGCTCTGCCAGAGCAGCCATGCACATGAACCTTGTGGGCATACTGGGGGGGGGGGGGATACAAATAATTACTGATTCATGCATACACAATTAGAAAGTAAATCAATTCATTTGGACACAATTCACTTGGAACATACCTCCACTTCCTGGAAACAGGAAGTTACACAATGCATGTGGTTATGTTTGGAGAGAAGAGGTTCCAGGTGATTTGTGTTCATCCCAGACCCCATTTTATTCTCTAATTTGGCATCAGATAGTGAAAAAGGCTCATGCCTATTTTCTTATCATTTCTTGTATCTGCGAAAAAAAGAATTGCTGCATAAATTGAATTCTGATTATTTTTACAATAAGCAAAGTGGTTTAACTCAGGTAAATGAAATGAGCATAAACAGCATGAAACAACAAATTATCATTAGTATAGGTGGGCAAAGCAAACTATTTGATGCTGGTTTTACATGTATATACTCACAAGTCTATCCTATCTTCACAGATATTAGCTTTAAAAATGCTTGCATATCCCCACGCCAAAATATGTGTCTTTAAAATGATAGTGTATCACAGAATTCAAAAAGGTTTCCAGTCTGAAAGATAAATCCAAATCAGTATATTAGTTCAGGAAATGTCTATTAAGATGGTTCATTTACTATGGCAGAATAAACACAACATCCTTAAATACTTTGTGTCCATTATCTAAATTCTTCAACCAGTGCCATAGCCATAGAAGAGAATACTCCTCCACTCCCAGAATATTACACATAAATGCTATTGTTAATCCCAACTCGAATAGGCCTGATGAATCAATGGTATTTAATTGTGTATTGATTTACCAAATTATCATTGATTCAATGGGTCTGCACTATTTGGAGATTAACAAGAAGATTTAAACTGAACAGTCTCTTTGCTAAATTTTCTTTTAAAAAGAAAGGAAGATACTAGCATTCTCACTTTTAGAGATATGAAGAAGTCTTTGCAAATGCTACTTTGATATGATAATACAAAAACAAACAAACATACTCTTTCTAACCCAGTTTTCTGTCCAATAAATCAAAGAAATGAAATGTAAACACTGTAGACACTTTTAAAAAATGTGATTTAATTAATACTCAGTATAAGTAAATAAAATAGAATCCTATTAGTGGCATAATTCACATGGAACATGTGGTTATGTGCATATATGTCTTGTTCTTAATGGGATACATTGAGCTATTCTTTCCAGAAGCTACCAAGGTCCAGCCATTTTGGGGGCATGTGTCGTTTAAATGCCATGCCCCTGAAGTGGCTAGAAGCCATTCTATTTGCCCCACTTGTTCCAGGCTTTCGACTCATAGAATTCAATACAACTTCATTTGATTGTGTCTGTATAAACCCATAATAATTTCAGTGGATCTGTTCTTCAGCAGATATGACTAAATCTGCATCCAGTCCCATGTGTACAACTCTGGAGGAAATGAACCATACAGAAAGAGAATTTAAACTAAGTATGTTGAAGAAGTCCAAATGAAAAAAAGAAATTGATAACATAGTACAATCCTACACATTACTACTATGTATAAGATTGCAGTTTTAGGGCCAAAACAGATGGCCCTAAAGGACAGTAGGATGCCACCTCTCTGAGCACTGGATTTGGGCTGCTGCAACTGCATGCCACAGCCCTGATCCAGTTATTTGCTGGCTCAGAAAGAGGCAGCAAAATGCCACGTGGAAAAGGTGCCCTTTCTGCTGCAGCAGCAGCTTTGCAGCACTCCTGCGGTGTATAAACTTCGCACCACTGCCCATCATTTGGTTGGGTGGGATTGTGATGCCACCTTGGGGATGGCGTTGGTGCATGTGTCATCTATGCACCATGCCTCCACACTGCCCCCAAGCTGCCGCTTACTGCTGATTTGTTTGGGGCCTTAGATTCTTTTATCTCATGAAATGAGACTGGCAAGAATAATCAAAGTTATGATCTACAAGCAAAGACAGAAGGACTACAAACAGAACAGTGATTGTCCTCAGTGGAATAAATGTGTCTGAATTTTGATATTTCTTGTTAGCCACAAGTCTGTGTTTTGTATTGTCCTCCATCAGGAGTGATTTTGCCCTACACATCTGAGTGTTTTTGTTTGGTCTGGAGCTATCAGCATGGTGTAGTGCATTGAGCATTGGACTATGACTCTGGAGACCAGGGTTCAAATCCCAGCTCAGCTACTATGTGTACTCACTGAATGACCTTAAGCAAGTCACACTCTCTCAGCCTCAGAAGATGGCAATGGCAAAGTTCCTCTGAAGAAACCTACCTAGAAAACCCCATGATTAGGGTCATCAGGTCAGAAATGACTTGAAGGCACACAGTAACAAAGGGTGATTGTAACAAAGTGATTGCAACCAAGTGATTTTACAACACAGTGATTGTAATGAAGAAGCAAAATATATACTCGTCGTTTATAATTAGTAACCAAGCTACAACAAAACCAGAATTAATTTTATGTATTAACGGCATCATAATCATCAGAAAAGAAGTGTAAAATAGATTGCTGCTTATTTTAGTTTTGTTCCATTATTTGAGAAGTAGTGAAGGACAGATCCATGTCAGAGTGAACTAGCCAAAGTTTATTTGCTGAACTATAAATCATATAAATGAAACATTTTGAATATATCTTTTCAACATTTTCTCCAACATCCTCTTAAATCACTTTCTTAAAACAGTTAAGGATTTCACTAAAAGCTTCTGTTGCTTGGTCTCCAGATCATAGTACACAATCCAATTGACTACAACTGCACCCCTACTATAGACTAGGCCTATAAGGAGTCAATATCTTCATATGGACAGTTTGGGTACCCTTCTAGATGTGCCCAAGTAGATTACAAAGTTCAGGAACTCTATCATGCATAGGCTACTGATACAACAACTTTGCGCTGCTCTTCACCTGGTCTTGAAAATCCATCTCCTGACGGACAGCTGTATAGCTGTTCCTGGCCTCCATGCCATCTTCTGTTGTGTCTTAGATCATACTGGATAACTTGCTGGACTGTCCTACATTAAGGATCTGATTCTGCTGCTTATATTGTTTTGGTCACATATTATACTGCCTTTCTGTCGCAAAATGATACTTAATTCTTCCTTCCCATTAGGTGTTGGTAAAATTTAGGAATGCAAAAATCTTCCCTTATTTCATGCGTGCATGCAAGCATGAAAAATTATTCCTGATTATGACAGGTTTTGCACATTTGTGATGTTTTTTCATAATTTTGTGACATTTTTGTGAAAAATTTATTAGTTTGGGGGGGAAATGCAAATGGCAGTTTTCTGTGCAACGTGTTGCTTTTTGTGCAAATGTATTTTTCAAAAATAGAACAAGTCCCAAAATGCAAAAATCTCACAATGTTGACAATTTTGACGGTGTGTCTAAATGAGCTGAGACAACCTTTCTCATTAAGGATGCGAAAATTTGTGAGCATTCATTACATCTCCAGTAAAAAATGAAATCAAAGTGTCTTTGATGTGCAATTTGATGTCTGTGGTGTAGTGACTCATTCTGAGGGATCAGAATCAATATATAAATGGAGATTGTACATGTGGTAATCCAGAATCACCAGATAATCTAGTAGATTGTTGTGGCCATAGAACCTGGCAAATAAGAAGTGTGTGCCTTGGGGTGATGACCAAGTTGAAGGGTCAGTAGTTGTGTGCAGCAAAACACATCTAGACCTTTTCCTGATGCCATCATGTTCCTCCCTATGGAATCTGTCTTTTTAAACTGCTTTCAAGCAGAGAGATTGAAAAGGGCATTCCATCCAAATTCATTTGAAAATTAACATAACATTCTATGTGATGGTGGGAGAGTATTAGTCAAATGAATGCAACATTTTACTCACTGTATTCAACATTGCTGTAGTGACTAGACCAAGGAAACCTGGCAAGTATTACAGTTGGGTAGGAAGTAGAGGTGGGTTTGACCTGTTATAGCACATCATTTTAGACATCGTACTGTATTGCACTGCCCTCAGTACTACCCTCAGTATTGTATTGCCCTAGCAATAAGAGGATGAGCTAGATTACCAAGACTGCCCTTTTATGAGGAATTCATGATTTTGAAGCTAAACTGGACTCAACGGAATGCTATGGTCAAGTTCCAACAGTGGTGCCTATGGAGTATAGTTTTGGATGCTGTACTTTCATAGGGCTTCAGTTATCAATAGCTGGTGTCCGAGTGCATCCCTACCCTCATACAGTGAATACCTTGGAGGACTAGAAAAGTGATACCTGTTCTTTTTTTCCTATCTGTACAACACACCAAGAGGACCCACCCCCTAACCACTGAGGGTGCATCCTGGCACTATGTACCTGAGGTGTTACCTGGAGGAGTAGTTGTGCAAGGAGATATTAGATAATGCCTTCTGCAACAACTGAAAAATGAAATATGCTGCTGTTAACAGTTACTATAAGCATAGAATCAAAGAATCATAGAGTTGGAAGAGACCACAAGGGCCATCCAGTCCAAACCCATGCCATGCAGGAACTCTCAATCAAAGCATACCTGACAGATGGCCATCCAGCCTCTGTTTAAAGACCTCCAAAGAGGGAGACTTCACCATACTCTGAGGGAGTGTGTTCCTTTCTAGACCCTTCACCATTTTAGTTGCCTTCCTTTGGACACATTCCAGTTTCTCAAAACCTATGACTCATTATTTTTTTCCAACATTGGCTGTAATGATGTGTGCATGTTCCAGTGTAGCCAAATGTGGGACCTAATTGTCTTAACTCTTTTGAGAAATATGGTTATTGAAACCCCCTTTTCTTTGCTCAAAATCACTTCAGTGTTTTCAATAACTCAACTTTGCCTTGCAGTTTTGTTTTAGCTGCCTAAATCTTGATGGCACTTTAAGCATTTATTGTTTAACTCCTTTTCTGGGTAATAATTAGTTTTCTTAAATTCAATTTTTTCCCTAAGTCTGTCTTCTGAGCAAAAATGTCCAAATTCTATTTTACTTTTAATTTTAGTCATATCTAGGCTTTTAAAGTAGATGTTACCTATTATGCAAATAAACACCAAGCTAGCTATCTGTTTAAGTAAGAAAGTGATTCTATGCCCCCACGATTAAACAACAAACTATCTTGATAGTGGTCAATAAGTTTATGTATCTGCCAGTCACCAGCTCTTAGTGGTTCTTGGTCAATATCAATATACCACTGTTCAGCTCTAACCATCCTAAATAATTAGACTGGATTGATTAGCTTTCCTTGCCTAATTGGCTCTGAAAAAGCCCATGTGGGTTTTCCAGTTACTAAATTCAGAAGAAGCACCACATATACCTACAAAAGCAAGATATGCGTTGTATGAATCTTGAATTCCTTCCACTACATCTCAGCATGTGGGTCAGCTAATACACTTTGTACAATATTTGTGGACCTTACATAATATTGATGATCTAACTTCATATACATTTCTATTTGTCTGACTTCCTTGAAAAGAAAAGGCAAAGGAGGAGGGAGTATTTTTGGCAACATAGGATAGCTGGAACTCTGAGACATCCAAGTTTATTTCCCTAAGGTCATTTTCTGTGCAAGGGGAAAGTGAGCTAAAGCTGCATCTGTAGACAAAAGTCTCAGTGGGCTTTATAAAAATGTTTTACAGAGTGCAATGGTGCATGCTACTGAGGGAGATGAAATTGCTAGGCCAGCATCCCATTTTTTCCCCTTTTGTAAAAGACTTTGTGGGTTTCAAAGACTTTTTTTCAAGGGCAAAACCAAAAGGAAAGTTTAAATACTGTAGTAATATTTGGATTTGCAAAAGGTTTTGTTCTAGATTGTTCTTTATCTATATTGTTCACGTGAAACCTACCAATACTAGTTTATTCAAATGGCATGATACTTAGCAATACTACGGTAGTTTATTCAGGTGGTATAATACGGGTTACTGAAACACTAATATGCAATCCACTCAGAGCAACTAACTAAGGAATTGAAGCACAAATACGTTTCAGTAAATATATTGACTCTCTTTTGGTCCTACAGTTGTCCTTTCCCATAATCTCCCCACAAATGTTACAGGAATCTGTTTACAATATTGCAAGCAAGAAGCTGTACTGTGCTACACGGCTTATCTCTAGTGTCATAGTCCTGTTCTGGACATCCATGGAACATATGTAAAAAGGAGATCTATATGTGTATGCGTTGGCCACTGAATGAGCTGGAACCTTATACCATCATGGTTCTGGCTTTGTGGAGACATTGCACTATACAGCACAGCCCCACTTTTTTCTGGCATTTGAGAATAACAGCTTTTGTAAGTGCCTGAATAAGGCTGCTGTGAATATGCATTTCACATTTTCTGCTACGTTGCATCTAATATCTCTCTAGTTTGCCTCGTATCTCTTGTGATGTCAATGGGTTGGAATCATTGAGTCCTATTCATCAGGGTCCTTGGATCCCTTCACGCCCTCCTCATAGGGGGATATTTATGCCCCTCCCAAAAAAGAGGAGGGGGAGGAGGGAGAGAAGGAGATACTGACTGTATCATGTGACTGCCCAGTACTGGAACTGGATACTGTACAGCAGTGTGTTTGTGAGCTTATTTTCCCCATCAATGACAATGTGTGCTCTAACAGCGCTTGGAGGGCAAAGCAGCAATGAGACAGAGACAGCGTCATGCAGTACGTATCACTAAAGGAACTGTTATCCTATTATCCTTTTGTCCAATGATCTAGTACAGGGTCCTAAATGAATAAATACCAAATTTTACCCCATTTAAACCAAGTGAGACTAGGACTCTAGAGGTGATAGACCAGAACTAGTACTTCGCTAAAAGGGACTGGTCTGCATGGCAGAAAAGGGCACCACTCCCTAATTCATATTCCCTTAAAGCCTTAACCAGGCAGAAGAACAGTTCTGCATCCAAATTGTGGATCCCACCCCTCTTTAATCAATTTCAGAACTCTGGCTTTTAAGTTCAACAGCATAGAACTGGGATTGGCAATTTCTGGTAGCTGGCTGAATATTCTCAAATTGGATTATTTCTGCAGTGTGTTTCGGACCTGATGCTTCAGCACATAGGTTGCTTTTTTTGCTCCTCTTAGATATTCAATATGTCTGGTCCCTTTAATCTTAGGCTAGGACTGTACTGCTCACTACTAGCCTATCAAATTGAGATGTTGTAAACTGCAGACCTCAAAATCTGACCACTTCAGGGCCCGATTCTTTGCTTACCCCTGACAGTACACAAAAGTCTTCAGATTTTTCTTTCCCTATTTCATCATAGATTTAGTTAATATTGCATTCTTCATGTTGTCATCAAAATCTAAGTCTTACAAGTGATATGTGTGTAATTAAGCATGCCTTATAGCACAAACTTTTCAACGCAAAGTTGAGCTAACAACATTGAGCATATTTATAGGATCCACTTGTCAGGTCTAGCTCAAAAGCTGAAGCTACTTTATCTTGACACCATGTTAGAATTATGGACATTTCTACTTGAGAAGGAAGGCACATCATGTCCCATTAGCATAGTGTATTTGTAAAGTAGAATGGTCTTATTGCAGGTAGACATAACCTTTATAATACAATCACAAGCTATATAGGGGGTTGCCAGAGTACTCTATACCTTAACTGCAATTTAATGGAGGAAAAAGTCATTTTAAACAATTACAGTCTTCGGTCACAGGAAAAAGTTATCCTCCCCAGGAAAATTCCTGACTTGCTGGTGTGATATATATATATCCTTAGAAGTAGCTGGATTAAGTTAAGAGTCTGCAGATGAGAGTTGATCTTCATTAGTATTCACTGCCCAATTTACTAGGCCAAAATCATAATCAATGTCTCCCTCTCAGAGACATTAAACTACTTATTCACAATTTTCATGTCTTGTATGTCTACTCCAGTCTTCAAAGAAATACCATGGGTGAATTTCTGAATAGATGAGCTTGCTGAAGGATAAGAAAATGCTGGGGGGGGGGGGCAGGAGGGAGGGGGGAATTGCCAGGCACAATTTGTATGTATTTTAATGCACCATGTATTTTGAACAGCACATAAACTTTGTCTTTCTCCAGATCTTCTTAAACATGTGCATACTTCAATTTCTTTCTTTCTTTAAGTTTCTCCTGACACCCACTTTTTCCATGAGCTTCCCATTATATCTTTCCCCCCTTTACAACCAAACTGGAGTCTTTGAATTGTTTTTACTTATTCTATGAAGCCTTCAGAAATCAGTCTTTCAGTTTTTGTTTTTATTTTTATGTGCCTTCAAATTGTTTCTGACATACAGCAATCATGGGATTTTCTTTGGAAGATTTGTTCAAAGGGGGTTTGCAATTGCCTTCTTCTGAGGAAAAGAGAGGGTGACTTGTTCAAAGTCACACAGTGGGTGTCCATGTTCAATCCCTGGTCTCCTAGTCTAATACTCAAACCACTAAAAAGGTGCTTGTACAGATATTCATTTAGTAACCAGACTCAAATAGATAAAATGTCAAGATAGTGTTCAGAATCAAAACAAAAGCTGGCAAGTGCAAAATTAGATCTAAATAAAACATCATTCTCTAGTTAATACAGTGGACATTCTGTATCTGCATGGAATTTATTCCAGGAGTGCCTGAAGATGTTCAAGTCCCTTAAATAAAGGGACTTTACAGTATCTAAAGCTTGAGTGTCACCTAATCTTTTCCCCTGTATCACCCCCATATGCAAACTGAATGCACCTGCCATTGTGGGGTTTAGCACACAGGAAAAATGGAACGGTACAAAAGGAGTTGGGAAAGGAACGGAACAAGTGGGGAATGAGTGAGGGTGCATTTTTACTGTACACAGGAATGATGACAACGACAACGACGACCGAAGTCCCCATTCTGTTCTGTTCCATTCCTCATCCATCCCAGAGGAGGAGATTTTTGAGAACTGTTCAGAGAAGTTCAAAACCCGTCAGGCCTCAATGAGCATGTAACCACTGGGGCAGTCAGAGGGCCTCATCCAGGCCTGATGGAGGCAGCAGAAACTGTGAGGTTTGGGCGTCCCTTGGCTGGAAGGAAGACATGGATGGAAGGAAGGGCCGAGGGCAGCGCTCCAGAGTGCCCATTCCTGGGGGTGCTCTGGGGCTCAGCTGGATGACCTTGTGTTCTGTTTTAGCTCCGGTCCCACTGAACCTCCCCTGCTCCACTTCCTGCCCTCCAGGCCTCACCATGCATTCCAGAGCACTGCCCTTGGACCTTCCTTCCATCCAGGTCTTCCTTCAAGTCAAAGGAGACCCAAGCCTTGCAGTTCCTGCCACCCAGTCAGGCCTAGATGAGCCCCTCCAACTGTCCCAATGGTCACATGCTCATCGAGGCCTGACAGGGGTGGCAGGAAACGTGAGACTTGGGCATCCCTTGGCTGGAAGGAAGGCATGAATGGAAGGAAGCTCTGAGGGCAGCGATCTGGAGTGCCCATTCCTGGGGTACTCTGGGGCCTGGCTGGACGACCTTGTGGCCTGTTGCGGCTTCAGGCCCACTGAGATTCCATCGCTATGCTTCTTCCCCCCCAGGCCTCGGCATGCCCCGACTGACAGAAGGAGAAAGAGTTGGAGGAGGAGAAGAGGAAGGCAAGGTAGGCTTCAAGTGGCTGCGTAGGAGCCTCTTCTCTGGGCTGAGATGTCCCCCAGGCGACTTCCTCCTCCTTTTCTTCCCCTTTCCTGCCACCTCTTCTTCCTCCCTCCTTCTCTTTTTCTCACTCCCACCTGTACTCCTCTTCTTCCTCTCTTTGGCCGTGCTGCACATGTGCCTTCCTCCTCTTCCGCCCCACCCCCTCCCCTGGGCTTGCCATCTGCAGATGCTTAAATCCATGGATGGCAAGTCTGCATATAAGGAGGGTCCAGTATACAGAGCTTCTTGCCTTCTTTATCTTCTGGTGGGCAGTAAAGATGGCAAGAAGCCTTGGACTGGGCAGCATTAACAATTGTAGAGTTCAGTTTTGATACTGACCCAAAGGAGCAAGAGTGGAATCATCCCCTTGTACAAAGACTCACTGTAAAAGTTATTGTAGTTTTCCAAGCTTTGAAAAACTACTGTATCAAAAGTAATATCCCAATTTGGATTTGGGATTGAATTTACTGTAAAAGATAGGGTTGAATTGACCAGTAACCTCACGAAATCCTTGGTACAACCAACTTGCTGGGCATTGTTTTGATGGCTCTAGTGTGCCCCCATGTATTCCACAGCATTCTGGAGACAGGAGTAAGGACTTGTGGAAAGACCAGTGAACTTTATTATTTTGCCCTAAAAAATTTCCTTCTGCATCCACAACTACACCAAACAGCCCCCATTTCTCTAATCCAGAGGTGTTATGCTGCCCCTTTGTCAATGATCACCATGATCAGTTCTTTTTTGTGCCTGAAGTGGGCCCTGAGACCTGAATGTTTATGGTCCATGGTAGCTAATTAGTCTAGGGCATGGTAGCTTCAGAACCGCTCCTCCTGAACTACAATGTGTGAAGAATTTCTCCTAATGATTCTAAAATTGCTTTGTGTCTCCAAAACAGATAAATGTCCAACTATTTCAGAACAAATTGTCCCTGTCTGGTTATTCCAAGAAAGGCAATATTATGGCGAAGCAGCTGGTGAGACAGATTGCACTGACAGGACAACCTTTGATATGAAAAGTAAAAAAAAAATTTTTTTACAAAGATGTTGGCAACAATACTAACAATCTTCTCCATATCTTTGAGTACCACACATTTTCTCTTCTGTAGATGGCACCCATTTTGACAATGCAAGACATAGAAATTATTGTGCATAGTAAATAGGTCACGTTACAATGAATTAATGTCCTGGGGTATCAAGAGAAGGTATTATTGTCCATGATGGACAAGAGGTCAAGTTCCAAAAACAGCAATAGGTCAAAACTTTACAGAAGCAGTCTCTATATGTGATAGCACAAACCAAGCAACACAATGTAATAAAAAAGTGGTATATGGAAAACATGGCAAAGTGTGCCAAATAAGATCTTAATTTTTCCTCACCATTTTGGAAGCCAAGCAAGAAAACAATCTCAATGGAAAGGCATTACCATATTTTTTAAAGCCATCATGTCTCACTCAATCTAGAGGTAAGAGATCCTCATGTTGTGATTCCCTTGAATTTTAAAACTGCAGTATATAACATGGCCTGCTTGCAGTTTTCTTTGCCATTTTTTCACTCCCTAAGGATTTCCCCCAACTTCATTGTAGAAACTGCTGTAGAAGCAGAGAGAAAGACTTTTTTTCATGAAAACAAGACATGCAGGTTGTGTATGCCTTCCCCCCAAGCTAATAATGTACCTGTAAGCACCATTAGCCTTGTAAATAAGGTGTACATTGTGTAAATTTTCATTTAAAACAGGCCTGCTATAGCTTCCAGGAGTGCTATAATTAACTTTGGAAACAAGGTGTGTACACCTATGCACACATGTGTGCAAACACATCAGATATTTCATTCTCAAGAAAAATGTTGAGTTTTCTCCTGCTACTAATTCAGAACTGGAAAAATGGATGTTGTCCTCCCTATCCAAACTGAAACTAAAAATCCCTCACTGAGCATGGTCCAGTTTTGAATAAGTTAGGAGGGTGTAGGCATAGTTTATAGAAACTGGTGGGTGTCTGCTATAGTGCCATTTGTTTATTCATAAGTCAGCTCTGACCCATTTCTGCATCATTCATCATTAAAGGGGAGAAAGAGCATCAACATTGACATAATTTTTGAACAGCTGGCTACATATTAGAAATATACATTGAATTAAACACACACATCTTTTAAAAACAACAATAGAGCAAAAGAGGCTATTATCTAATCTCTTGTGTGCTGTCCACCCTGCCACCCTGTGTAGCAGCAATAGCCTGGTCACATGGGGCTGCTTCTACAGTGGAGTGTGGTGGAGGAAAAGACGTAACTGGATAGCATGAGAAAGAGGCAGAGGAACAATAACATTATAGTTTTTTGTGGGTTTTTGGGGCTATGTGGCCATATTCTAGAAGAGTTTATTCCTGATGTTTTACCAGCATCTGTGGCTGGCATCCTCAGCAGAAGATGCCAGCCACAGATGCTGGCAAAATGTCAGGAATAAATTCTTCTAGAACATGGCCACATAGCCCCCAAAACCCACAAAAAACTATGGATGCCACCCATAAAAGCCTTTGACTCAACAACATTATAATTACTTTCTTCTCTCTTTCTATCCCCCCCCCTCTCACACACACACAAACAGCAAGAAGACAAGAAGCAGCTGTAGCAAGTGGCATGGGATTAGTGTCTTCCCAGTATGGTAACTCATGCTGTCACACACACACCCTGCAGGATGCCTGGCAAACACCCCAGACGTGGCAATAGACTACAGTGCATGAGAAAAGTCAGCCTCTTTGCAACGGACCGCTGCTAAACCAGGGGACCTGAAGGGACTGTCTTTGTCCCAGAATGTTCTGGTGTATCCAACGTATTCATGAGTCCTGAAAGGGGGGCGGGGGCGGGCTAGGCATCATCTGGTGAAGAGGCCTCCGGGAGTTTGTGTGCTCAAAGCGCCTGGAGAGGACGCTTCCTTGGTTATATGCACAGGTACACTGACTTGTTTGTCACCCCTGCCAGGGTCTGAAATGCTGGAAATAACTGAACAGTGAGGGTGGAGGGTCCGGCCATTCTGCCTCCAAAAAGCAGGATGCAATTCTTGGATGGGCTCCTGGACCTTGTCCGCTAATGCCTTTCTGAAGGTTGGAGCTTCCAGGCTAGTAGTTTGAATCCATTGCTCCATGTCCAAGGTATATCTACACTGTAGAAATAATGCAGATTGACACCACTCTAACTGCCATTACTCTATACTACAGAATATTAGGATTGTATTTTTATGAGACACCAGCACTCTTTGGCAGAAAAGGCCAAAGAACTTGTAAAACTACAAATCCTAGGATTCCATAAGGTGGCGCTACAGCACTTAAAGTGGTTTTAAACATCATTATTTCTGCTGTGCAGATACTCTCATCTCTGCAGCAGCCGAAAGCAAGCTTGCTCCATCCTCAACAAAATATCCCATATAGTTCTCTAAACCTGTTCTGTTACAAGTAGATTCCTAGAGCATTAGGCCCTTTCATGGGAAAGATGAAGGCCAAGCCCTCCCTCCAGTCCATCTGCCTTGGTCCAGGCCTTGGAGGTAGAGAGGAACTGCTGGACCTCTTACCCTTTCCCTCCACCACTCCCTTCTCCTTCTGTGTCATGTCTTTTTAGATTGTAAGCCCGAGAGCAGGGAAGCATCTAACTAAAAAGATTGCATGTACAGCGCTGTGTAAATTTACAGTGCTTCATAAATAAGGTTAATAATAATAATAATGGTTCATTTGAGACTCAGCTTCCTTTAGCAGTGTTTACAAGTGGAAGCACTGAATCTCTGACTAGATCTGACCAGTTTCAGCAAAATTAGCCAGATAGGCAGTATGCAAATGTCATAGCTAAAAACTTTACTAAGTAAATTTAAATGTACATTCAAACATATTTAGATGCAATGCAGAAGCCCTTGTTAATGACAGAAAAGTTTCAAGAAGAGAAGCAATTCAGCAGAGCTACTTTTAAAAAATGTTAAAAAATTTAAAAGAATAATTTAATTTAAAAAACACACCTGGGGCTTCTCCTTTCTCCGCTCAGTGAGCCTCACCCCACTCATGCCATCACTTCAGCATTTTAATGGGACACCGATAAATGCCACAACCCATTTCTGTCAAAAAGGTAATGTTTGAGGAACAGTGGTGTCAAGCCCCCTTAGGGTATCACCTGGTGTGGTCCATACCCCACATAACCCCTTAGTGATGCCACTGCTAACTGTGAGTAGGGTTCTGCCAGACTAGCCAGCTAACCACTCCTGTAAATTGGATATCATTCCTACTGCCTGATAGCACTATTTTAAGAGTTGTTTCAGCACATTTTGTTTTGGGTTTTAAAAATGGAAATTGGAGTGGCAATACAAGTTGTATTGGGCAAAGCGGGGGGGGGGGAGTATGCTGATGGCACAGTCACTTGCTGTTATGGAGAAGGATGGCATGTTTAATATCTATCTCACCTTCCAGTCACCCTGCCAGAACAGGGAACTTGGCGAGTGAGTTAGGCCCCCCACAAAACCTCATCTTGCTCTTATGTAATGCCAGGTAAGTTAAAAATAAGGCACATGTTATCTATGACCTCCTCAAGGATGAGGGGGCTGACCCTGCATGTTTTGAGAGACCTGGCTGGGAATGGAGAGTAGTCAATCAAGGATACAGGCTTTCCCGGCTGCATGCTGTGTTTGCAAACAGGCAAGGGAAAGTGGGCAATGGGGATAACTATGGTCTACAAAGACCGTCTCAATCTGACCAGTGTCTTGAATCCATCCCTTCAAATGTCAGCTCAGATAGCTGTGATGATCAGGAGTGCCTGTTATCAGGCTGAATGGCCAAATGTCAGGAGTGCTTTGATTGTGTATTCTTGCATGGCAGGGAGTTGGACTGGATGGCCTTTGCACTATCTTCCAATTCTATGATTATATGATTCTAATTTTGATATTTTTAAACTGGCATCAAATGCACTGTAACACACAGAATCATGTTCTGGTCTGCACATTTTATAAAAGTCTTTTCCTTTTGCATCGGAAAACAGAAAAGTAATTCTTAAAGACAGATGAGGAAAGTTGGTATCAGTTACTCATACTGACCTCTTTAAGAATGACACTGTCTCAATTAGCTTTTTCTTAAACTTTTGAAGTTACCAAAAATATTTGCAGTGCCTTGTTGTTCATTAATGGAACACTAATGTCATTTTATGACAAAATCATTTATGCTCCTCCATTATTCTACTTGCTCCTGCTTCTTCATTTCTGCTCTGCATGTGACATGTTGTGTAAATGTTTCCCATGCTTGTTTTTCAAGTGGCTACTTAGAGCAGACACTCCCCAGAATGTACTTTACTAACATCTTTTCCTACATAAACAACAGATTGCTTTGCTTCTGTCCTTTATATTTAAGAGAGATTTTAAAAAGAAAAGAAAGAAATCCTCCTTCACAGATGTCTGCTTTCTTTTCTTTTCTTGGGGAAAAAATTGAGTAACTTGATCCTTCCCTGCTGCTCTTCTTCACAAGTTTCATACCTTATGGATCTGACTTCCAAGTCTGATTGAATGCTTTAGCAGTTACCAACCTAAAATTCCACCATTTTAATACTGGGCTGAGTAGCAAGATATATGACTTGGGAAGAAAAACTCACTCAAGCACTTTGAGACTAGATGAAGCAGGCTCAACTTCATATGGCTGACTTGGAAGGTATTATTATTTCAGTCCAAGATAGTTCTAGAAAGAGTGGTAGGAAGGATTAGCCTGGAGCAAAAGGCATTTGACCAGAAGAAGGCTCAAAAATTGCATTGGTGAAGGAGGAGAGAAGGACGGAGGGAGAGGTGAAAGGAGAGAGCTATTTCACACATGCATATAATAATAATAATAATAATAATAATAATAATAATAATAATAATGCTTTATTTATATACCACTTTTCCGGTGATCAAAGCAGTTTACATCAAAACACAATTACATTCAATTTACAAAATATAAAATTTTCATATATCAATATCACATTAAAATACAACCTTAAAATCTATTAGTCCATAAGATAAACTTCTATCAGGAATGATATCTACAAGGAATCAAACGGGTATGCTAGCCTAAATAAATATGTCTTCAAAGCCTTCTTAAAGGCATCCAAAGTAGGGCAGACCCGGATTTCGTCAGGGAGATTGTTCCAGAGAGTCGGTGCTATTGTCGCAAATGATCTTTTGTAAGTTGTTGCCAATCTCACTCTCGGACACTCTAACAGATGTTTCCCTGTTGTTCTGAGAGTGCGGGGCGGATTGTGTGGGAGGAGGCGCTCCTTCAAGTAGTTTGGGCCCAAGCCATATAGGGCTTTATAGGTAATAACCAGCACTTTGTATTGAGCCCAGAAGCTAATGGGCAGCCAGTGAAGAGATTTTAATACCGGTGTTATGTGGTCTGCCCTAGATGTTCCAGCGACCAACCTGGCTGCAGCATTTTGGACTAACTGAAGCTTCTGAACTTGGTACAAAGGTAGCCCCATGTAGAGCGCATTACAGAAGTCTAACCGAGAGGTTACCAGTGCATGTACTACTGTTTCAAGGTCCTTTTGGTCCAAACAGGGACGCAGTTGGAACTGTGACTGTGATCGCTATTAGCTGGAGATGGTAAAGAATTAGAGATGTAAAGAATTCTCATCACTGTTAGTTGAATATACGAGATATTGGTTGCTCGATGCTTTCATAAATTCTTTAACTAGCTGTGAAACTTGCATCTTCTCGACAAATGAGTAAGAATTTTTTAAAAAGTCATTTGCAAATAAAGTGAAGGGATGAGACCTTTGAAATAATCATTCAATGGGCAGGGTTACATATTTTATGAACAATCATTCAGGCTGGGTGTTAGCAGAGGGTCTTACCAGAGACTTACTAGTTTGCTATTTTCTGTTGTTTTGACATGATAATGGCTCTGCTGCTGGCTAAGTGAAAAATACTGGTTTTTGTTGCATTTAGAGAAAGGTTTTTTAAGTTTAATTCTTCAAAATAATTTAATTCACTGTATTCTAAATTCCTTAAGGGATCTTCCAATATAAGCACCATATCACTTGTATATGCATGTAATTTGTACTCCTGACCTTTAATCCTTGTTCCTCTTATTTTCACATTTGCCCTAATGGAGGTATTTAAGACCTCTAAATGGTAATAAATAATAAAAGTGATAGTGGGCACCCCTGTTTTGTTCCCTTCTCCACAGTAATATTTTGTTTTATCTGTTAACTATCACTTAAATTTTTTGCTGTGGGTATATTTGTCCTATACTTGCTAAGAATCTCTTTCCCATCCCCATCCTTTTCAGCACTTTGAATATAAACTTCCATCACATGCTGTCAAATGTTTTCTATGCATCTAATAGAACTAAAGCTATTTTTTTGTTCAGTAATATGCAATATAACTCTTATGTTATACCTTAATTGTCTTTCAGGTAAAAATCCATTCTGATCTTCATGGATAATGTTTGACAATAATTTCTTTAACCTATTTGCCAATATCAGTGTCCAGCAGTTCTATTGTTCTATAATTTGATACATTAGAATTATCCTTAACTTCTTTTGGGATCAAGACTACATTTATCAAATTCAGCGATTTTGGTTTAATTTCTGCAATTCTATTAAAAGTTTCATGTAGTACCTAATAATTTCCTTTTCAAACACTTTATAGAATAATGCAGTGTACCCATCAGGCCCTGGTGTTTTCCCTTCCTTTAAGGCTCCAGTTCCTAGTGAGATTTCCTCTTCTGTGATTGGTCTGCCTAACATATTTATCTGTTCCTGTGATAGTTTAGATATTGTGAAGTCAAAGGCTTTCATGGCTGGCATCCATAGTTTTTTGTGGGTCTTTTGGGCTATGCGGCCATGCTCTAGAAGAGTTTCTTCCTGATGTTTTGCCACCATCTGTAGCTGGCATCTTCAGAGAATGCTGCCCTAGAAGGGAGCTGGATATATATACTGTGTGACCCTGGGTCTGGAGGGATTCCATGTTAATCTGTGTATTATTCTATTGTTCATGGCAATGCCTCAAGGTGGGAGGATATGCAAAGAGGATTAGTGTCTGCTAATTGGTAATTATTATCTGCTGGGAAAGCCCCTTTCCCTTTCAGGGGCTTTCCCAGCAGATAATGATCACCAATTAGCAGACACTAATCCTCTTTGCATATCCTCCCACATTGAGACCCTGCACACACCTCTCTCTGTGCCTGATTTCTTGTAACATTTTTTTTGAATTTGTTGTTTCTTTACTAGCCTGTCTGTTCTTCCATCTAACTCTTTTGTTTTTGTTTTGTCGGGTGGCCACACTTATTCCAGCATGGTTTAGGTAGAATATCCCTTCTGCCCCAAAGCTTCTGCTGGCAAAGAAAATGAGGTGACAACAGAACTGGGAAGATTTCTCTGAAAACAATACTAGCATCTGAAATTACCAATGAGTAAATACCATCCAGGAGCTGCAGCAGCCCCTGAGGGCCCCTCCCCAGTGGCAAATTGGCCAGCCTAATAAAGAATGCATTGATGAGCAAAACTATATATGATGCTAAATGCACCTTTGGATAATTTCCTTCAATAGGTAAATAGCAGGTTCAGAGAAGCACCGTGTCCTGCCTATCTGCTCCATTCCTGATCATTATTAGCATGCACCTGACCCAGTACCTTCTTCTCTCAATCTGAATATTAAACAATATTATAATGAAATAACAATACCAGCATCATTTTGCAAAGAAGAAAACAAACAGAGGAAACCAATCAGCCTATTTCATATCATTTTAACATCAGGCTTGTCCTCAGCCAAGTTTTGAATCGACTACCTGAAGCTCAGGTGCATATCATCCAATTAACAATGCCACATGAGCCAGGCATTTCTCTCTGGACTATATTAATTGCAAGTCATGTTCTCAAATCACTTTTCCCCTCTTTTCACAGTCTCCTCTTTTTATTTCTCCAGCATCACTCCAAGCATAAATTGCAGTGCAGCAAAACATCTCACTCCTTCCTGCATAAACTTAACATCTTTTGTGGACTGCAATGTTATTCCCTCCTCCTCCTCACAACACTTCCTCAAGGACTATCACAAGGCATGTCATTTACCCAATAAATGTGGTAAAGCAATCTTCAAATGTGCACTTGCTCCCAGAATTTTCAGGTGTTTCATTGCCTATAATTTTCTAATTTGGTATATTAAATATATCACATCATCTATCAGAAACAGCTGTAAATCTGATAGGAAGGAGAAGCTAGAGAATGATAGTTTCAGATCCTGAAAGTTCTGATGCAAGCAGTTTGCATTTATTTTTCTCAGGAAGTTCTTTTTTAAATAGATTGCTTCCAGGTTTGTGGAATGAGTGTGTATATATATATACTCTTCTTAAGGAAATTGTTTTAGTCAATTCTCAATCACTAAGCAGCCACAGTTTTTAAAACAGGGATACATTGATTTAAATGTCTGAACATGATTCCTCACCCTAGAAAAAATTGTGATCAGCAATCCAGGTCACATAAATAGCTTTTCTGCTTCCTTCGTATTTTCTTCCCAGTTGGTACTTAGACACGTTTGTGGGTCGTATTTTTCCTTGACTCACTGAAAAATGTTGGGTCATGGAGTTGAGAAGTATCAGCATTTCCTTTCTATCATCAGTCAACTTGTCCCCCTGGGATTTCTACAGACATTAGTTATAAGCAACTCTTTCACTACAGAGAAAGACAAGACAAACGGCAGAAAATGACGAAGCGACAGAAGAAAAGCTGGTGAAGGGCGTTGATGATAAAGGTTATGGAAGCATGAAGGAAGATGTTTCCATGTTCCCATCAGTGGGTAATGGTAGGCCGTTGAAGTGCAATTTAATGGCCAAGACAAGTTATGGCCTGACCAAACATTTCTACATCTTACTGTCCTTTGTTGAAATGTGAATATTAAAATTGGCAAGGTACATTATGATGATACACTTTCAGCTCTGAGTTAAAGATGAATAAGATTAAGGCTCATATCTATATAACAGTAAGTGAAGTTTGCACATTTGTTAGAGAGCAGAAACCATTTTGGAGAGGAAAAGTCCCTTCTGTAGTAGCCTTTTATCCACTCTGGCGTTAATCAATCAGGGAAGGAATTGCTCCAATTGTTCAATTTAAACAAGAGTTGTGGACAAATGGCTTTCTGAAACCTACCATCCTATATGTAGACAGAGAAACTAGGGGAGTTATTTAACATCATTTCACAGTGGAGGGGAAAGTCTCCAACAGTTTCCTAAAGATGGAGCTTACCATGAGCAGTGGCAGCAACATGGGCTTTTCCTGAAGTTTGGTATGTTTCTATAGCCATTGATGTGCACAAGAAGCAAATATATTGGCACCTGGCCACCACCATTTTGCAGCCTTCAGAATGTCCTAGACCTGGAGATGCTATGGAGCATTGTAAGGGAAAGGGAGTGGCACCCTTTGTGAAAAAATTAAAAGAAAATAGAAATTTTTAAAAATTAAGTAAATTTAGGAAAAATTCTGTTAAGTGGCTCTCTTTTTCAGAGAATGAGCTGAAAACATCTCAAATTGTTCTGGTCTCCTGAGAAACTGCAGTTCAATTTTCACTTAATCATGTATGCCTGAAGGAACATGTACATTGTTTCATGAATATAAGTAAAGCTCCATTCCTGGTAGTGGCCAAAAGTAATCATATTTTCTCACTTCTCAATCCTCCCCCTAAAAGTGATATTGGCGCTATCCAGACCGGCACTTTGTGCCGGCCTGGATTCGTGCTAGGTGGCCAAGGGCGGCACCACCGCATGTCCCGCAACCCTAGCATGTCGTTGCAGTGTCAAAATGACGGTGGCCTGTCTACATGGGTGCCACCATTACGACGTGACATATGCATAGTGTCCGCACGTCACATCGCACTTGCGATGTCATGAGTGTATCATTTGCGCAGTCGGGCATGGAAAATGCGACAAAAAAGAACCCGCTTTTGTGGGTTCTTTTTCTGCTGCGGCTTCCCACCGGCAGAAAAGGAGGTGGCGGCAGACCATCCTTTTTTGGCGGTCTGTGTCCTGCCTTTAATACATTGCTAACATATCATAGGCCACTTCAGCATACATGACTGCAAAGCTGTGGTTCTTCTTAGATCAGCAATCATACAGAAGAATACAGGAAATAAATTGGATTCTAACTTCTCCAAAATAAAGAACCCCTATCTTTGCATTTAAAGCACTTGTTGTAATTTTTATTCACCCCACTTATTGTTCATTCACACATTCCTATTAAAATAATGTTGAATAGTAATGTTGGGGAGCATGAAGCAAAGAGAAATGTACACAGGAAATGGAACACATGTGGGTTATATTATATATTCTCATCTATATTCTACAACACAATAAAAAGAGAAAAGAAAAAATCAGTAATACATCAAAGAAATGTCACCAATTCAGAAATCTCAAGTGTAAATCCTTAGTAAAAATGTATAAAAGAATCCATCAAAATATTTTTTTCTGAAGTAATTTAAAAGCTTCTCTGTCACAATACACTGAAATATTTATTTAATCGAATATATGCTATGCATATTTTTTTTAAAAAAATTACCTGTTTGAATTATGCCCTTTAAAAAAGAGCAACAAAATATTGTTAGGCAGATTTGTGATCAATCAATCTGCAATTTAAAAATGAATTCTCCCCTGTAGTCCATGCCTATAAAACCCACCAAGGAGCAGGTTCGTTTTAGACCTCTCGGCGGCCGTGGCATTTGGTTGCATCCGGAGCATAAAGGGGGTGGCGTCTTGCCGCTCCTTTCTGCCTGTCTGTTGAGCCCCTATGTCTCTGATGTCTATCCATAGTTCTCCTGGTTCTTAGTCCACTAGGCTTAATGGTGCAAATCTATTTCTCACAATTCAAATTTTGTTGGAATGCTGGTCAGAACATATTTTTGCATGAAGAATGATTTGGATTCTTCATCAGCTTTATTCTTATTTTAGATATTAGTAGATCATGGTTTGTGTCATGAACCTTATTTCAGAGTGAAAAGGGCCTCTTCCTTAGCCCTGACAATTGCAGCTACTGTCCAGCTCCTTTTGAACTCAGCCTGTAAGTGCAACCACTTCTTTAGGATTTTCCCACCTTCTAAACCAAACCAGTATTAATACGGGTTACAATGACATGATTAATAAAAAAACCTTTTTTGTCTTATGTAATTGTTGAAAGACATTTAATCTGAAAACATGAGCAGAGAAAACAGGCTAGTCCCACACCTGTCATCATCATTCCCATCAGGAGGAGCTTCATAGCTTCTGCAAAGCTATTCAGTTTTCTATGAAAGCTGTGCAGTTTTATATCATTGGGGGGGGGGGGCTGTTCCCAAGTGTCCAGGGTGACAAGATAACATAACTGCAAAGGAGCACAATGCACTCAAAATGTAGGACATTCGATAAAAATGTAAAAGCTCTAGTATAAATGTAAATTCATGCTTCTTAGTCATGCTCAAAATGGAGGACATTTTGGATTCCTCCTGGACAGAAGGCTGAAATGTAGGACATGTCCTGGAATAGGTGGATATCCAGTCCCCCTGCAAATGTTTCAAAGCTATGGGATGACTGCTTCATTGTGCTTCACATCTGCCAAGCCTTGCAGAAATCAAGATTTACCATTCCTGCTCCCAGGCTATTCACTTGCTCCTTTAGGGAGAGTGCAATAAATGTCAGGAAGTTTACCCAATCTGACAACCTGACAATCTGGATCTGACAACCAGCAATCCATACAGACTCCATCTTACTAGGATCCAGCTTCAGTTTATTACCCCTTATTACAAAATCCAGGCACTGCTTCAATACTTTCACAGTCAGAGATGACTTTAATTACAAGGATAAGAAGATCTGAATGTAATCAACATACTGATGGCACCCAGCCCAAAAACTCTGAATGACCTCCCTGGTGGCTTCATATAGATGTTGAACAGTGTGAGAAACAACAACACAATGGTCTTGGGGCCAAATCGAAGTACCCCAATGCCACTCTCTACAAACAACCTTGCAGTGTCTACAATTCCCATCTGTCAGAACTGACCTGGAAGGATACCATGATTAATAATATCAAAAACTGTTGAGTGATTGAGAAGATCAACAGGGTAGCACTCCCCCTGGCTATGGTCATTGTGCAATATCATAGGTTTCATGTGGCCTCCTGAATATGCCTGTTGTGCACCATCATGTTGTGCACTTTTGCTTCTGCCATTGCCTGCTGAATTTACCCAATGTGCAGTACATGTGCAGCAATTACTCCTTGTGCCTATGTCTTGTCTTCAGTTGAGGACTGCATGTGGTAGGATAGACTGATTAAAGCACCATGCAATTCATTACTCTTTGATCTAGAGCTACAGTGACCATAATCAATGAGTTAGGATTTAACACAGATCATTCAGACTGCAACACATTACTTATGTTTGTAGTTCCCAAAAGCTGCACCCAGTATAGCCAGTGCTCAAGAGTTATAGCCCAAAATCATTTGGATGTCGATCATCATCATCTATCACGGTTGGTGGTGGCAATAGATTTACCTGCAACTATGGGTCTGTTTTCACTGTTGGCTTCAGCAAACAAATGAAAAATGGGGTGAAAGTGTCTATACATTTTTGATAAACCAGTTCTACAGTCACTTCATTGACAGCAAATGGTCCCAAATATTTTGGTGCCCTTTGCTTTTTATATAACAAAGAATGGTGTATTTTGGTGTTTTCAATCTATTGTAAATATGAAGATTCTTTCATTCCACATTGGTCTCAGGATTCAATTCTTTTTATATTGTCTTTCAGAGAAACAGAGAGATAGAAAATCATGAAGATCTTTGTAAGATGAAGGGGGCAAAGAAGAGATGCTGATCAGCAGCAGATTAATGGTTACTACAGGAAACAGCAGATATTAAGAAGAGGTAACTGTTGAAATGTGATTCTCTGGAATATTTCTTACTAAGAATAAGAATTATTATTATATCTCTAAGTGTCTGTAAGCCTTATTTATTTTTAGCTTTTTAGTGGAAATATAATGTCACTGCACTTTCTTGCTAACTTTCCTATCTCTATCTTTGCACAGATGCTGAAACAAATGTTCACACAATTCAGTGGCACACAGGAAGATAACATGATCCTGATGAACACCCACATACATATCTTGCAAGACTGCAAGGCTAATTCAGCTACTAAAACCAAAACCAGCCCAATAGCTTTCTTGCACCATTCTCATTATAAGAATATTTGTTCTTCTATCGGTTTACAGCCAACCTTCCCACTTTGTAACTAGATTGCATTTTATTGCATTGATACAAAATGGCTTAATGGCATTGTTATGCCTGTGTAGACCAAATTCTCACAGGCAAGCTGTGAAAGCTGAGAGTGAAGAAAAGACATGGGAGGTCTTCCACCGAAGCAGAAAAACAGATTGGGCCAGGCAGGCAAACACCAATCCGCCATCTCCAAAAGAACACGTCAATATCCTTAACAAGATTTATTCATTTGTGCTTGACCCCAGGAACTGAATGTCATTTAAAAAGAAATATACATTTTAGTTAGTGATATACAGAGAACTAGAGAAATTTGTTCATTTGTTGACATTTTTATACACTTCTGTGTTGGCTAAAAAAAAACCCAAAACAACTCTCTGCTGCTTCTCTAATATCTTTGCTGCTAACTTCTTTTCATTGTGGCAAGGAAGGAGTGATGAAGCTTGGGTCAAAAGTAAAGCCTGCCCTTCCTAACCCTGATAATTACATTTTATTGATTGAAATTAGATGTTCCTCTTCTGGCAAAGCCTTTAATATGGTGAATACTTAAAATACCAGATTTGTGACTCATTAAAATGAAATTCACCATTTTGTTTGTTCCTCATTTTCTTCCCCATTTTTGGCTAGAGCAATACCTCTCTAGATTTTAAAACAGCTTTGCTTGGGATAATTTAACAACAACCCTTTTCCCAACATGGATGAAACTTAAATGCAATCCAGCCACATTCAGGCAAGTTTAAAGCCCTGCATAATTCATCATAAAAGGTAAGCATGCACTTCCCCGTACTTAAGACTTCAAAGTGCTTCCTTTTGCCTGAATCATGTCCCATTGCGGGGACACTGGAGATTCCATGAAAAAGGGCACAGTCCAACAAGCTGGTCATAATGTTTCCCCATCTTCAATAGGAATGGATAATGGAAGTCTGCTTTGAGGACTTAAGGTCTGGATTGGGAGCGGAGGGACGCAATGTTTTGATGGTTTGCTGGCTGTGAGTTCCATGACCCAGTTCAATGTTTCAACTTTTGCAAGGCTTATCTGCCTCTCAGTCTTTCCACAGAACTGGGCTAGCAAAAAAGAGCCAAGATGGACTCCTCTGAGTCATGAAGAGCTAAGAAGAGTTGTTGAGAAGCAATTAGCACCCTTTCTGCCCTCACTGCAGCAGCAGTGTTTGGCTCCACTTCAATATTTCTGCTGCCAGACATCTTCTTAAGGTAAGAGATGTAGGAGGACTTCTTTCCTAATTTATATCTGCTACTGAAAATATATTGTGAAGCCATATATTGAGGGCAGGGTGTTTCTATTTAAAAAGCCATAAATGCCACCAAAATATAGTGGGAAAGTCTTTGTTTTCTTTCCCTTTTTCTTTTTGTTGTCTCTTGAGGAGAAGACTATGGGGAAGCTAAAGTTGTTTCCAAAGCTGTCTCAAGTTGTTTTGAAATAAGACATGTCTGCACAAGAAAAGTGATTAATAATAGTCGTGCAATTGATCCTGTGAGTTGGAACCACAGAGAAATAAAATGAAGTTTTGAATAGAAAATGCAACACAGCTTTCTGCAATTATAAAAGATATATATGAGATTTATCAAACTTCAAAAATTTATGGGAGGTTTAAAATGACTATATTGAAGGATAAAGAACAATTTGAAGGAGAAGGTATTACCTATATTGAGGATAGGTATGGAGGCTACTGAGAAACTGAGTGACTGAGCAAAACTGGATTTGATTCCGACCCAGTTGATCTGAATTATCTGACTAAACTCTGCATTTATAAATGTTGCTTGTGGGGAGGACCAGGTGTTGAGACTCCACTGTCCACACAACCAGCTCCCAAGGTAGGCCAAATGCGCACTGGCCAACTGTATGCCATGACATCAAGCAGCACCACTGAGTAATTTTTTGTTGCCTCCCTAGCATACATGCAAACCATTGCACAAACACTCCACCTGCGACCTCTAATTACCTCCTACATCTTGCCCAGATGCCATTCCACTGGATGTCTGCCCCTTTGATTAACCACACAGTCGCATGCGCAATGCTCTGCCTGTACAGGGTATCAGTGATTTCCTCCACACCTCCATGTTTTAGGTTGTCTTTATTCTTAATTTTTGTATTTATCAAACTTGTTTTTATTCAACTTTTATGTGTCTCAACCCTCTACCTAATTTTATATGAATTTTAGGAGTGATCCAGTTTTATCTTTGTATGTACTTTGATATTCTGATATTTGTATTTTACCATAGATGTGGTCAGTTGACTAATCAATAAACTTGTTTTTGTTGTTGTTGATTTAATTGTCTCATTCTGCTCTCCTTGCCTTTTTGTCATATCATCTCTCTTGTATGTTTTCAGTTTTCCTGTATATTTTGTAGCATTACATCCTGACTGTGTAAAAGATGAATCTGAATCCTAGCTTTGGTTTGGCAAGTGTACTTTTTAAAATTGTATTGTATTACACTGTATTATTGTACTTTAGGAGGGTTATTTTGAGAAAATTTTAATGTTGATCTCTATGATTGTATGTGATTTTGCTGTGACCCTGCCTTGATCCATAGGGAGAAGCAGGAAATAGAAATAAATTATTATTATTATTATTATTATTATTATTATTATTAATTCTTCTTTCTCTCCACCTTCTCTTTTATCTTTTTTCTCTCCCCCTTCCCCTTTAGTAAGAACTTTATAGCTCATACTTTAGGCGAATAAATAAAGAAATTATAGAATTGATATGTAATTAATGGTACACCAAAAAGTAAAATATTTCAGTAAAAGTAAAGAATAAATCCCAGGGACTATAGGTTGGAGTATTTCTCCCCTCCCTATATCTACCTATCTATAGAGATTAGTGTCCACAGAGCACCTGTCTTGTCTCACAAGCTCAGGAATAACTCATCTTCATCTTGGAGAGAAGTAGCCAGTGGGGTGCCTTAGGGTTCTGTCCTGGGCCCAGTGCTGTTCAACATCTTTATCAATGAATTAGATGAAACAATAGAGGGCATGCTTATCAAATTTTCTGATGACACCAAATTAGGAATGTAACCATGGCTGCGGCTAAGTGTCCCAGACCCATTTCCCACCAAATTTCAATTAAAACCATTTTTTTTTAGATTTTGACATATGAGATTTGGGGGATTCTTCTTTGGGCAATACATCAGCTTTTATTTTGATCAACACTAGCTTTTAAAATGTCTATAAACCTTATCTCAATCACACTTCTATGTCTGTGTTACTCAGGGAAGAGTCAGATAGAGAATATTTACCAAGAATACTAAGAAAGAATTCACTCCATTGTTTACTAAGCTCCACTAAATTGTCCTCCCTCAAACAGGATTGTAGCCAAAACTAAACCTCTTCTCCACCAGTAATTGCAGTGGGTGATGTTTAAATATGGTTTACCTCTCCCATCATGACTGAAAAGTGCTGAGGTTTGTCGATGATGCTCATGAGCTTTATTTTTTTCAAGAATTAGCAGAGGTCATTCCTTCAGGGTCAATTAGGAAAAATTGCTTTGATTATTATTAAAATTGATTGTTAAATGCTGATTAAGCAATATTCCCATTGATTGTTTTGCAGAATCATGAACTCTGACAAAGAAATGTGAATACAATCTTTTATGTAAAATCAATGCATCTCTGCTGCCAGCACTGAGCTGAGTCCCTTCTTTGGGCTACAGCTCCTTCAGTTCTCCCAAATGGCCAATGACTTCATTAGCTAGGGCATTCTGCAAAGTTACTTTAAAAAGTAACTTTTTGGAAGAACTGGCTGGACAGCATACATATGTTTCATGCAAATTTTATAATATGGATTGAACACACATAAAGACAGTTGCAAATACATTTCAAACACTGAACATGAAAAACATTTGTAAATAAGTGACATAATAATAAAGCAGTACAGTATCTCACTTCATGAAGTAGATGTATCTCTAGGCTTCACATCTGTTACAGAGGAGTTTATCAGACAAGCGAAATTGGAAGTATAATCCAATGGCAATCCGAATGCAATCATGGGGTTTAACGTTATTGCGCGATAGACTACCACATGCAATTTCGGGCAATGGGATGTCAGTCCAAATGCAATCATGGGATTTCACGTTATTGTGTGAGAGGTGATCACACATAATTTTGGGCAATGGCAAGCTATTTTTAGGCAATGGGAAATCAGTTTGAACGCAATTCTAATTCACGTAAATTCGCTGACCATGAATGCGTTCTGGCCCCACTTTCTTTTCATTCAAAATTAAGAGAAATTCCTCCCGTGTGATAATGTCCAGAGACTTTGGTAACAGATGTAGAAATAACATTTAAAAAAAGAGAGATAGGATACCACAAAAGAGAAGAGCAGTTCAACGTGTTTCAACAAAGATTTAATTAAAAGTTGATATTATGTGCATGTGAAATGAAACAACCAGGTCAGGTAAGCCTTGCATACTCAACATAAACACACAATTATAGCACTAACTATACTAACCTATCCACCCTCTTCTCCTACTTAAAGAAAAATGCAGGCTTCCCACCCCTCAGGTCAAAGACAATATAATAAAAGTAAGACAAGCTTATCTGTATAACAAAACTATAATATCTTCTGACAGTATCTTGGAGGGAAAAAAATCCTTCAGTCTTCTCATTTTGCTAAAATAATCTTATATTTAGTTTAGCTATCCAGCTCTTTCCCCAGAACTGGGACTCAGAGAGGCTATGGCATATCTCATACTCTGATTTTGATATTAATGTTGTCTTACATCTCATCAGAAACAAATGATAGCAATGATAACCTGCATATTAAAATACTAATTTTAATAGGAACCTCCCAAAAACCTTTATATGTAAACGATGATAAACTGAGCATCAAATAACAAATTACCCCCAAACCTAATAGAATGAATTTATAAAATGTTACATTTGCAATTAACAAACCACACTTCTCAAGCCAGTTAACATCATAAACTAATAATCTTAAATTAATCCAACCATTAAAATTTCTTATAAGGTATTATTTCTAACCTATTGTGTAAAAATTAAGCAACAAGAAAAACCTGTTAGAAACGATATCACATATGTGCAGACTTAGGTAATTTCTCTTGTCCTCCATCTACAACAAAGAGATTCTCATCTTTTCTCTTCTTTTTGCTCTTAAATCTTCTGGTCTCAATATTTTGTTCAGCCTAAAAGTCTTCCATCGTTTTCTCTCCCAAAGTAAATCTCTGAGAAACCCTTCATTCTCTCATTCCTTCAGCATTTTCTTGTTCTGTGGAAAAAAGATTATCCCTCTCCATCTCCATACGTTCTCTCTCAGCTTGAGCCTCTTCACTTTAACAGTCTTGTTCTACCATATTGACTCCAGTCTGTTCTGACTTATTCTTGCCATCCCTTTTTTTTCTCTTCCAGTTCTTTCAAAATTTGTAGCTGAATTGCATTGACTTGAGAGAAAGAAGTCATACCAGACAAATCTGATCTCTTTTTTTTTTTTTTTTTTTTGGATAAAATTACCAGCTTGGTAGATGAAGGGAATGCTGTGGATATAGTATATCTTGATTTCACTAAGGCCTTTGACAAGGTTTCCCATGACATTCTTGCAAACAAGCTAGTAAAATGTGGGTTAGACAAGGTAACTGTTACATGGATTTGTAATTGGTTGACCGGCCAAACCCAAAGGGTGCTCAACAATGGCTCCTTTTCATCCTGGAGAGAAGTGACCAGTGGGGTCCCACAGGGCTCTGTTCTGGGCCCAGTGCTATTCAACATCTTTATCAATGACTTGGAGGACACAATTGGGGGCATACTCATCAAATTTGCAGATGACACCAAATTAGGAGGAATAGCTAATATCCCAGAGGACAGGATCAAAATTCAAAATGACCTGAATAAACTGGAAAGCTGGGCCAAAGCTAACAAAATGATATTCAACACAGAAAACTGTAAGGTACTGCACTTAGGGCAGAAAAAATGAAATGCATAGATACAGGATGGCGGACACCTGGCTGAATGAAACTATGTGTGAAAGGGATCTAGGAGTCCATGTAGACCACAATTTGAATAGTGAGTCAACAGTGTGATGAGGCAGCTAAAAAGGCCAATGCAATTTTAGGCTGCATCAGTAGAAGTCTAGTGTCTAGATCAAGGGAAGTAATAGTGCCACTCTATTCTGCTTTGGTCAGGCCCCACCTGGAATACTGTCTCCAGTTCTGAGCACCACAATTCAAAAAGGACATTGAGAAATTGGTGGAGCGTTCCCAAAGGAGGGCGACTGAAATGGTGAAGGGTCTTGAAACCATGTCCTATGAGGAACGACTTAGGGAGATGGGGATCTTTAGCCTGAAGAAGAGAAGGTTAAGAGGTGATATGATAGCCCTGTTTAAATATTTGAAGGAAAGTCATATTGAGGAGGGAGCAAGCTTGTTTCATGCTGCTCCAGAGAACAGTACCCAGAACAATGGATCAAAGCTACAGGAAAAGAGATTTCACCTCAACATTAGGAGGAATTTCCTGATAGTAAGGGTTGTTCGACAGTGAAACTCCCTCGGAGTGTAGTGGAGTCTCCCTCCTTGGAGGTCTTTAAACAGAGGCTGGATGGCCATCTGTCTGGAATGCTTTGAGTGAGAGTTCCTGCATGGCAGGGGGTGAAGTGGATGGCCCTTGTGGTCTCCAGCATTGGGACACTTACAGTTGATGCCTCCATATCTATGGATAATAACCTCAAATCATATGCCACCAACATTCCCAGCTATATGAAGGACACTAAGAACTTCCTATAGAACATGAAATCCATCCACAAGCTTACAAGAAACACCATTTTAGCCACGACAGTTGTGGAATCCCTGTACACCAACATCCCAAACAAAGATGGAATAGAAGCCATCCAAGACATCATTTGAGATGGCAACCTATCATCTAGCCACTTTGTACTCACACACAATTACTTCCCCTTTGGTAACGACATATACCTTCAAGTTAATGGCACCACTATGGGCACACGCATGGCACCACAATATGCCAATATCTTCATGGTCAATCTAGAACAATGTGCTGGGAAAAGAAAAGATTATATATCTAGTATTCTGGGATAATGAATGTGGGGAAGGAGTATGAGCTGTAAATCAGCAAGGTCATTCTATTGGGAAAACTGGACCTTGGTATGGGGGAAAGAAGTATTCCACTTAAAAATCAGGAGAAATTTCCTGACAGTAAGAGCTGTTCAATAGAGAACCATACTTCCTCGCAGTGTGGTGGAATCTCCGTTTTTGGAGGTTTTTAAACAGGCTGGATGGCCATCTATTTGAGGTGCTTTGGTTGTGTGTTCCTGCATGGCAGGAGGTTGGACTGGATGGCCCTTGAGGTCCTCTCCATGATTCTATGATTCATAATTCTAAGGATGGGTGAGACATGGAAAGAGTGTATGTTTTGATTTGTTGGCAAATAGGGGTGAAGGCTTTTGTAAGAAGTGAGTTATTTGAAGCTTAGCTATACTGTGTAACTAAAAAAAACCATTCAGTCCTGCCAACAGCTATGCAAGGGTGGCACAGTGGTTAAATGTCTGTAGTGCAGCCACTCACTCACAAACCACAAGGTTGTGAGTTCATTACCAGCCAGGGGCTCAGAGTCAACTGTCTGGCATTCTTCCAAGGTCAGTAAACTGAGTAACCTGCTTGTTGCAAACAATTAGCTTACACACTCTAAACTGCTTAGAGAGTTTCTGTGGGTTTTTAGGCCTATAAGGCCATGTTCTAGAAGAGTTTTTTCCTGACATTTCACCAGCAGCTGTGGCTGGCATCTTCAAACTATCGATGTCGGCCGTGAAAGTCTTTGACTGCTTAGGGAGTGCTGAAGGGCACTGATAAGCAGTATAGAAGTGTACTTGCTATTGCTATTGCTACTGTGATCTACTCTGTTTACTCAATAACGCTTTTCTGATTCTACTAAAGGCTTGTGCTTCTGGAGTGGAGTTAGCCTGTACATTACACCATACGCAACAGTCCAGCCTTCTCAGTATGGCAATACTAAGAGTTCTTCTACTCTGTGATGGATTACGATGTCACCATCTATCTGACTAGATATAAAAATACACCATGCATGAAGCATGATAGGGTAGAGAGAAAAATCTGAGGGAATGTAGAGGCCTCTTCCTAAAGCCATTATGTTCAGAGCTTGGACTCTATAGGCCCTCAGAGCCATTGCAATGCTATATGTCCTATATTAAAAGTTCTTTGAAACCTGGCTGGAACCTCCAGCATTAAAAATCCCTTTATGCGCAATTTCCAAATCTTATTAAAGTCCCAGATTTATAGCTATTATACCCATTTTTCTCTTTTTTAATATACCTTTTAGGGTGGAACTATAAAAGCTTTTAAGGGCCCCAATGAATCCATTGTACTGCTTCAATCAGCTCATATTAAAACCTGATTGTCGTAAGTAGAAAATGAATTAATACAGTAAAGTTCTATGCACTACATTAAGTTAAAGAATATTTGGCTGAGACATATTTATGGCTGAATTACACAGAGACATAAATTCGTTGCTGAAACAAAGTTGACACTTTACTGTGCAAAACTACACTTTGACTGCATTTGCGTTATGATTTGTAGACACTGAACATTTTTAGACATTCTAAAGTCCAATGTGTGGATGGGATTACAATTTACCCTAAAATTTATGGCATTCAGTCAAGGACTGGAATATTCTTTGAAATCACATACAGCCAAGCCTGTTTATTCTGCATATAAAGACCTAACAATATACTGTGCACTGAAACAACATAAACAAAGCTGGGATAAAGATGCAGAACATCCTAAAGATTAATTATTTTCTTATGTAAAATGGCTTTCGATTCCATACTGAACTGCAGTAAGGGCATGCAAAATCATAATTGATTTCTGGAAACAGCAGCTTTGGGTGGTTTTTGTTGTAGTTTTTTGTTTTGTCATTCCACAGATTAGCTTAGAAATTTTTTATGTTACCTTATCTACAGATACAAATATCTAATATTTGCACAGCACTTCCAAATAGAGATGAGCAGATCTGTCTCTTTTGGTCTCTACAACTTTTGAATGTTTTTGCAAAACAAATCCATTTCATCCATAATGGCTTACAATATTTTTAATGAAAAATCAATAAGAAACCTGTCATACATATGAAACCAGTGTGTGTGTGTGTGTGTGTGTGTGTGTGTGTGTGTGTGTGTGTGATATTCCCAGCTTACTTTACCCAGATTGAACTCCTGGACCTGGTGCAGCAGGACTATCTAAGGCATGTACACACCCTAAGGTGGTCTCAAAGTTACAATCACTGGGATCTCATTCATCCTGGTGATGCATGTCATCCACATGTCATTCTTAGCAGATCCAGAAAACATAGGTGTTGGTCTGGAGAAGAAAACTATTTGAAGTGCCTTTATTTAAAATGATATGCATGGAAATTACACTGATCAGAGATACCTTTCCCTACCAAGAGAAGATCCATGCCAAGATTGATTTTATACACTTTCAAATGTCATGTTGCAAGTGATTAGTACTGGAAGTTGGTTGGTTACAAAAAGGAGGGGTATGTTTGCACATCTTTATGTGCCAGCACATCCTCAGGGAGAATAAGAGAGGGAGAAAGAGTATCAGACCATTTATTGCAGATGTGCAGAACAAAACCTGTTTCATTTGCATCCTTTTAAAAAAAACTAGGTTGTTAGTTCGATATCCAAGCTTCAGAAGTATTGGAGTGATGGCAATGCAAAGCATTCCAACCTCCAGTGCATCAGAAATAGGAAGGTAAGTTTAAATTTCACTACTTTTTTACAAATCACACCTGCATTCAGATTTAGTCAGGTTCTCACGCATTACATTGTACACACCAACATCTTTATACACTTGATGTATGAATTTTCTGAAACATTTACCTAATGCACATATCTGTAAGCATTTCTCATTGACTAAGATTTGCTTGTGTGCATTGTTTTTAATTTCAATTTCTAGCCATTCACATTTATCAAATGTGTGCATAATTTTGTGCATTTTTAATTTCTTCAAAATGAACTATAAGCATCACAAATGTGTAAATTTCAGGCCAAAGTGTTCTTTTTCACACCATATCTTAGGAGGTATTAAATAAATAATTCTTTTTGCAAAGGTCTCAACTCCAACACAATTATTTCTCATTGGTACATCAGGACCCTTGGCAAACACTGAATCTGCATATGATAAAGACACATTTATAATGTGAAGTCAGCAAAACACAACTATTTTAGAGGGAAAATATCTTCCATCAGTTCCACCTGTCAAGCAATGGGAGTTGTAGCATCTGGATGAAGCAGGTTGAAGAAATCTAATTTACTTATGGCTAAAGTGACTAGAGTTCTCACATTCCCACTCAGTAAGTATGGAGCATTAAAATAAAGGCTGAAAAGATCCAGTTCAGAAACTGTGTGTTAATAGAATTCATCACTAAAATTTAAATAGTCATATTTATAGGAATTACTGCTCAATTTTTTTTTAAATGGCTGTCGTGTGTATCAGATGAAAGACAAAGAAATCTTAGCACTGATTATGAAAGTAGCCCAATTTTAAATCTTTTACACTCATCCTCTCCACCTACCATGCCAAAACCATTGTGATTCAGTGAGAGCAACTGTACTATGTTAAATATATTCTGCAGTTATATTTTCTGAATTGAAGACGACACAATTTATCTACCAGGAACCCAGTAAATTACTGAACCAACACATTTTACAGAAACAGAGGTAACAGTCATAAATTAATAGCCAAAATATGATTTAACCTTTCATGATAAAGAAAAGGCATATTTTATTTTAAAAGGCCAACAGTATCTCCTGTGCAATCAATACCTGTCAGGGCAAAGGATATGGTATAGCACCTACTGCTACCCTGTGTGCATTCAAGACTAATTTATATCATGGACCAGACTATTTTGCAACAAATCCACACCCTGAAGCCCACATGTGCCCTGTCAAGCATCAGCCCGGAATGATCCCAATTGTACATAAAGCTGAAGTGGATAATTCTGTGAGATCAATATAGGGGTGATGTAAGATGAATGTGTGAGTTCTGACTTAAACCCAGAACTGAAGAACGAAAGAACCAAGGAATGGTGCTTTAAAGAACCAAACAAGATGGTTCCGCACAGAGCATTGATGTGACGAAGGGATTTTGGCAACCGTGATGAGTAAAGTCTGAGGAATTTGGAAGCTGAAGCGGGGCACTGTCCAGGTGTGTCAACCTATGACTGAGAAGGTGCTTTATCTCCTGAGTCACAATGAAGAGGAAGTGATAGGACAATGGACTGCTCTGAACAGAACTAGCTACTTTGAACAGAACGGGTTGCTTTGAACAGCCTGTCTCTCCTCCCAAAAGAGGAAATTGAGTAATGGGCTACAATATTGCAAGACTTCAGCAGCCAAAAGCCAGAGAGAAGAAAAATTATAATGACCCTTGATTTTCATCTCCAGATCAACCACAGCAACGGTGTCATCCCCAGCCTTCAAGAACAACTGATCAATGTTCAGTGAAAGAAAAGTGTGTGTGAGTATTGTATGAATGTGTGAGTGAATGAAAGAGCTCTTGATAATCAATGTTTGTATTACTTTTGTGATTTAATAAATGTTACATGCATAGTGTTTAAAACCAAATTTGGTGTCTCGATATCTGTGTCAGCCCTGCTCTGAATAAGTTCACAGAAGGAGAAATTTTCATTACATGCTCTCAGGTTAAACAAGTAGCCCTTTCAAACTTGGGCATAACACCAGGGCATAACAGATGGGCAAGAAAAAGCAGCTTGAAGCTGCCTCTTCTGAAGCCACATTGAAAGTCCGCCAACCACACCACCCATTCAAAAGGCAGATGGAGTGCACATGTTATGACCTCACAGTGTGGCCTCAAGCTACGCCTCTGGGTACTTTTTTTTAAAAGCTATTCCCCCACCATCCCTACACACTGATGCAGGAGTGAACCACCAGCAATCCCATTGCATGGCTTTCTGTGAACCAGCAGAGATTCTCGATTGCAGTGCTTCACTGGGACAGGGCATTGGTGGAGAGGTGTGCCTATGCAGCTGTCATCAAGGTACAGTCATGCACCCCTTTCACTTCCCCTTCACCCCATGTTCCCCTCTTTGACTGTCTGTTTTGTGTATCTTGTACTCATCTGCATCAGAGGTGTCATGGTTTCTCTTTTGGCCATTGCCATCCTCACCACTTGGGTATGGCACCTCAGTTCCTTTTAAATGTGCTCCTGTGATGGGGCATTTACATGAACAATTAGTTAGGGTTTGAAAAGAGCATCCCTGGTGCAATGCATTTATGTGTACATACAAAGGTGTGCACTTTTTGGGGAGAAGCAGAAAAATCCATCTCCTTTTTAGTTCTGCTGCTCTCCCCATAGCATAGCTTGGGTGCACTTTCTGGCCTGCTTCAAGGCATGCATCATCTAGGTGCCTCACATCAAAGCCAGCCAGACACCTGCTTATTTTGACTGTCTGTTTCAGCTGGTAGATACTTCAGATATGCCAGGTTTTTGCGTGGAAGCATACCAATTCTCTCTTCTAAATATGTATTTGAGAAAGCATCTCAAGACCCGTATCATCCAAGAAAGGACTCTGTGATAGTCTTGCCTTCAATCCTCACCATGTCCAGATAAGCTCAGAATCCATCCTAAAACTACGAAAGTCCCTGCTAGTCAAGGTAAACAGTTTAGGCACATCACTGATCTGATAAGCTTGTCAGCTGTAATGAAGTTGCTATATTCCCCTGCAATTCTCCAATTAGCTGTCCAAACATCTTCCAGTTCCTTTCTTGCCACATTTTCCTATATATTTTCTGTTTCTTGTAGCAGTTGTGGATGTACTAAAAGAGAATTGACACGGTTATATTGGTTTGAGTTGTGGACTATGACTCTGTAGTTGGGGGTTCAAAACCATGCTCAGCAATGAAAATCCATTGGGAAAGCAAATGCAAACACCCTCTGAACAAATCTTACCAAGAAAAACTGTGGTAGGTTTGCCTTTGGCTGGAAATGAAGGCATACAACAACAACAATTAATGTAGTCCACATGCACAAATGCATCTGTACATGTGTTTGGAGTATATGGCAGCAAGAGGCCACTAGAACAATTAATGCTCTCAGAGACCTCCTGTGAGAACAGATCTCTGTTTGAAATGAACTGTCACAATAAAGCATTTATTTATTTATTTATTTATTTATTTATTTATTTATTTATATTTAATTTATAGTCTGCCTTCTCCTGAGTCAGTGCAGCTCACAAAAAGTTTAAAGCAAACTACAACTAAATATTACTCCAACCTGGAAGGATATTGCTAAGATGCAGTCATGGAAAGTTTACTGAGGCCTGATACAGACTAGCTAAAATAAAGCTGCTTCGAGTCACTTTGGAGGTATGCTGTTTCGATGATATATGTGTCCTAAGAGTCCAGAAGTTGCACCAAAGCCATGCTCCAGTCCTAAGGACTGGAGTGCAGCTTTGGTGCAGGTTCCAGACTCTTAGGACGCATGCATCATTGAAACAGCATACCTCCAAAGTGACTCGAAGCAGCTTTATTTTGGCCTGTCTGTATAGGGCCTTAGACATATCTTGGAATAGCTCTAGGGCTCAGGCATATGAAGAGTTAACCAGGTTGCCTGAGCTGACAGGGTGTTGTTATTAACCGCCATCAAGTCGACTGTGACTTATGGTGACCCTAAGAATGTGAAACATAAAAATCACCTTTTCATCAAAAGTGTTGCTCAGCTCCTGCAGACTCATAGCAGGATTCCTTGATTGAGTCTGATTTAGTCTATCCATCAATTAAGTCATCTGATTTAGTCTACCTATCCACGGAGTCTATCCATTCTCTTTTCCTATTGCCTTCTGCCTTACAAAGCATAATTGTCTTTTGGTGACCATCCATGGAAAAAATGAGACCCGACACAGAAATCTGGGTTAAATAAGGTCCATTTTATTTTACCAATGTCTTATGGTGATATGATAGCCCTGTTTAAATACTTGAAGGGCGTCATGTTGAGGAGGGAGCAAGCTTGTTTTCTGCTGCTCCAGAGACTAGGACCCGGAGCAATGGATGCAAGCTACAGGAAAAGAGATTCCACTTCAACATTAGGAAGAATTTCCTGACAATAGAGGCTGTCTGACAGTGGAACACACTCCCTCGGTGTGGGGTCTCCTTCTTTGGAGGTCTTTAAGCAGAGGCTAGATGGCCATGTGTCGGGAATGATTTGATTTAGATTTCCTGCATGGCAGGGGGTTGGACTGGATGGCCCTTGCGGTCTCTTCCAACTCTATGATTCTATGCCTTCTATGTAGAAAACCATGTATCCAGTCTTGCAAACCTGTTTTCAATCTATCTTCTAATATCATAGCAAAAACCTTGTAATAATTAGTGAATAAAGAAATAGGTCAATAGTTCTTTACTTCAGTCAGACATCTTTCCTCTTTCAGTATCAAAGCTGTATTTGCATATTTCCATGAATTTGGAATTTCATTCAAACTCAAGATTTAATTCATTGTTTCCTGAAAAAGTAAACACAACTCCTCTTCCAAAACTTTATAATATATTCCTGACAATCCATCTGGTCCTGAAGCCTTCTTAGATTTCATTTTTTATTGATTCCAAACTTTATGCAGGGATGACTCTTTTGCACTCAATTTTTTTCTCTGGGATGAATTTTGATAATTTAAATATTTCTTTATTTTTTCCCTTGGACCTTGGCCTTTTTAAAGTGAACCAGAATCATAAAAACTTTGTAAATAACATTTCTATCTCTAGTTATATATTTTTCAATCTTAATCTTGGTGTCAATCTGGATTATTTCTGCAGTGTGGATGGGTCCTCAGACAACAGAGAGCTAACATCTGAGCATAGGCTTGTTTTAGGGTCTCCATAAGTCAGAAAACAACTTGAAGGTACACAGCAATGAATAACAACAACTGAGTACTGTACTTTTAAGTACAGTGGAGGGCCCAGCATGGTGTAGTGGTCTGAGTAATAGACTAGGACAATGGAAGACCAAGGTTCAAATCCCAGCTTGGCCATGGAAACCCACTGGGTGACCTTGGGGAACTTTCTCTCAGCCCCAGGGGAAGGTAAAGGCAACCTTTCAGTTATTCATAGTCAATAGCAGTCTGAAAACATTACAGGTATAGGTTCTGTGGTATCAGAAATCCATGGGGATCTTGAAAAGCAGATAAGGGGAGGGGACTACTGTGCATTCAAATAGATTTATATCTTAAGCTTTTTTCCCCCATTTTTCTTTTTTAAAGAGCTTGTGGGATTTGGCATGGAATTCCTGTCTGTTTTTCATTGCAAATGCATGTGTAGTATGCAATTTCCCCCCTTTCCATGCAGTTCCCAAGGTACATAGACTGATGAAACAGTCTTATGCTTTCCTAGCCCATTGATTTATCTGTAATAGAGGGCATACTCATGAAATTTGCAGATGACACCAAATTAGAAGGGTAGCTAATATCCCAGAGGACAGAATCAAAATTCAAAATGATCTTAATAAATTAGAAAGCTAGGCAAATCCTATCAAAATGAATTTCAACAGAGAGAAATGTAAGGCACTACACTTAGGCATGAAAAGAATGAAAGGCACAGATATAGGATGGGGAACACCTGGCTTGACAACAGTATATGTGAAAGGGATCTTGGAGTCCTATCCATAAGTTAAACATGGCTCAAAGGTGCAATGAGGCAGCAAAAAACCAAGTTGATTCTAGGTTGCATCCATAGAAGTACAATGTCCAGATCGAGGGACATAACAATACCACTCTATTCTGCTTTGGTCAGAGATAGGCCAAAGTAGACCACATATTGCTTATCTGGAAAACGGTATCCATTTCAGGACACTGCAAATCAAAAAGGATGTTGGCAAGCTGGAGCATGTCTAGAAGAGGGACCAAGGCTTGGAAATCATGTTCTATGAAGAGAGGCTGGGGAAACTGCGTATGTTTAACCTGGAGAAGAAAAGGTTAGGAAGTAACATGATAACCATGTTTAAATATTTGAAAGGATGTCATACTAAGGATGGAGCAGATTTGTTTTCTGTAGCTCCAGAGATCGAGACCCAGAGCAATGAATTTAATCTACTGGAAAAGATATTCCACCTTAACAGTAGAAGAACGTCCTGACAGTAAGAGCCATTTTGCAGTAGAATATGTTGCTTCCAAGCGTGGTGCTGTCTCCTACCTTGGAGATTTTTAAACAGAGGCTGGATGGCTGTCTGTCAGGAGTACTTACATTGTGCATTCCTGCATGTCAGGCAGTTGGACTTGATGGCCCTTGAGATATCTTCCAACTTTATGATTCTAGCTCAGCATTGGGTAAAGTACTGGATCACATCTCTGTGAGAAACCTTAAAGAGAAATCTTTCAGGCATTGTTACCTGAAACCCTTTGAACAGATGTCAGGAATTCAACTTAGAAAGTTCTCTGAAAAGAATGAACATATCTGGTGAGCTATGGTCCCTCCTTATGGCTGCCTAACACATGGGAATGGGAAGTGGCAGTCAAAGAGGGTTAAGAAAAATCTCTCTCTCACACACACACACACCTTCACTCTTATAGTGCTGCTACTCAACTTTTAGTGCTTGGGCTGCCTCCTGTTTCCTTCTGGGGTTTATAGTTCAGTGAGGCCTAAGAGCTCTCTGGCAGAATATTCTAAATGACCCTCCCTAAACTGAAAATCCCAGAATGCAACAGAGCAGTTAAAGTGGAATAGCAATGCTATAAGTGTAGTGCAATAATTTAGTAAGAAAGAAGGTGTTGGAGCAACATTAATTGATGATGATGATGATGATGATGATGATGATGATGATGATGATGATATAGTGATGATGCATGCCTCAACAGGGAAGGGCTCAATTATGTGTTCTTGTTGTACCTAATATACTTAAGAAAAGCATTAACCCGAAGACCTAGTAACTAAAGTTATTGGATAGATACAGTGTTGATGAAATTGTAATGAAAACTGACACCCACCAAGAAATCAATGAACAGGGACACTAACTCATCGAGTCTGAGAACAGCTTGGAAAATCAGTTTCCCTCCTTGCAAACACTTTATTTCAATATCACACAGGGAGACATTTCACTTGTGCCACCCTCCAGATTAGCTCCACAGAAATCAAATCAATTTTATCATTGCAGAGGGGAAGAGCTAGCTTTTCACAGCTTCATAATTCTGCTAGGTGCCAATATCAACTCACAACAAAACTGACTTATTTCAAAAGTTTAGGTTTAGCATCAAAAAGACACACAAACAAATAGCTTTCCAGGTAGGATACTCCTCAGAGGAAAGAGGCATGAAAATTAGAACTGAACTTTCTCGAAAGCCTTTTTTTCTCTCTGAAAAAACAGACTGAGATATTTTTCACACAAACATATAAGAAGAAGGCCATTTTATAGAATTTTCTTCAGTTAGTCATGGAATCACAGGGTGGAAAGAGACCACAAGGGCCATCTATTTCACTCCCTGCCATGTAGGAAGACCCAAAGCATCCATCAGAGATGGCCATACAGCCTTTGTTTCAAAACCTCCGAAGAAGAGAACCTTCTCTTCTCCAGGCTAAAAATACCCAGCTCTCTAAGAGCCAGAACTGGTGACCCTTTAAAGTCACCATCTGGACAGCTTAGGAGTGCAATGTTTATATGCCACACACTCATAAGCCACCCTGAAGCCACTTGGAATTTGGGTGATCACCCAGATGTGGACGAATTCAAGACACTGCAGTGGCATGGCATTTACACACAATACATCACTGGAGCATCTTGAAGCCACTTCTGGTTGGGATTGAGCTGGGGAAAGTGCCTCTTTCCTGGCCCAAAAAGCATTGGATCTTTTCCATTCCTTTTTGGGTTGGGTTGAAGGCAGATTGGAGCCATGATGCGTGTTTACTGTGGTCCCAATCTGTCTTTGGCAGAAGTGGCTTCAAGCCATCCCTTCTTGCTAGTCTGTTCTGGACTTATGTTGCTCCACATAGTTTATGGTTTCCAAACTTCACTATTTTAGTTATCCTCCTCTGGACATCCTCCAGCCAGTCAATATACTTCTTCAGTTGTGGTGCCCAGAACTGGACAGGACAAGTGTGACCAAAGCAGAATAGAATGATACTGTTAGGCCTGAAACAGATGGGCCAAATGAATCAGGTTTTGCCTGGTTTTAAGACAGGGCTTTTAGATGATGTATGCTTCAAAAAGGAAGAAACTGCACCCAAGTTTCTAAGTGTTAAACTTACTATGGACCAACATATCCTTAAGGTTTTTTTTGGGTGTTTATATACAGATAAAGGTTTTTCTGAATGACCAATGGGATGTCCTGGAGTAAATCCCAATATTGAAGGACAGCTGCCTGAATGGATCTTGTATGTTTATTAAAGATTACAGGTATTAGCATCCTCGACTGTTTTTGTTTCTTGGGTTTATTCTGGAGTAAACTTTTTCTGTCCATTATCCTTACTCTGAAGTAGGCTTGTTTTAATATTTTTTTTTAAAGGATAACCTCTTATTACAAATTGCTCAATAATAATTTTGGCTTGTCTATCAAACTCAATTAGGCTTGAGCAATTTCTTCTCAATCTAATAAACTGAGAGTAAGGTAAGTTTTTCCTAATATGTGAAGGGTGGAAGCTATCATATCTCGGAAAAGAGTTTGATTTGGTTTCCTTTCTATATAGGTCTGATTGCAATGAGTCCCTCTTTTAATTATCAATAAGTTTTAAAAAATGATCCTAAAGTAATCAAAGTTTAATTCAAATTTTATAATGTTGTGTACATTGTTTGGATATGTATGGAATTCAAATAAATCAGTCTCTGTACCACTCCATATGCTAAAGATATCATCTAAAAATCTTCTGTACTCTAATATGTATGCTTTGAAAATGTTATCTTGGTTCAATATATATTGATGTTCAAAGCCATCCATATATAGGGTTGCTAATTCTGGTGCAAACTTGCACCCCATTGCAGTACCAGAGACCTGCCAGTAGTACAGGCCCTGAAACAAAAAGGTTTTTTTCAAAGCAATCTCAGCTAATGTACACAAAAAATGTGTTGGTGAATGTAAGTAGTCATTTCTCTTATTAAGTGTAGACACTATGACTTCTATTGTCTCATCATGCCCTGTATTGGTATAAAGAGATGTCACATCAAGGGTCACTAAAATATTCATTATTGGGAAATTTTGTCTGTTCCAGCATTTGCAAAAAGTATCCTGTATCTTTAATATATGCTGATATTTCTGGAACAAAGGGTTTCAACTAGAAATCGACATATTCAGAAAGGGGTTCTAATATAGACCCACAGCCAGTTTCATCAGTGATCTGTGCAACAAACAATTGTACTTCCTTTCACAGACTGCTGGTCAGCAGAAAAGTTCTGTAGCCATTTCTATTCCATCACAAGCATCATGGAATGTTACAAATTCACTATGAGGGGCATATAGAAATTTAAAGGTGGGGTTTCCCCCCTCCCTTAGGGGCTAGTTATAATCAGACTGACAAACTTGGCAAAAAAAGGGGGGTAGCATGTCTCACATTGCAACGAAGTGGATTTTGACTTGATATACAAATGCACTGAACATTCTGGTTCTGAGTCACATGGGAAGCTTCCTAACCAAACTGCTGTTTCACACTTCTCACAGAACCTGAACAACATCATTGCAGCAGCTTAGCCAAGGACTGGGCTGTAGTCATTCCAGATCATCTTCAGCCTGGTGGAGTGTAACATTCCATTCCGCTACACTGCACCCTCATGACCAATAAGCGGCCAGAGGAGGCAAAGGAGAACCAGGCAGTATTCAACTCATATCTTAATCTAAATCTCTGAACTGGGCTCCAAACTCAATAGGAAGCCCTGTGTATTTGTTGTTGTATTTGTTGTCTTGCTGGACAGTTTTTCCCAGAAGATGCTGGTATAACTTCTGAATATGTAATTGTCAACAGGCTATCAATTTTCTGTTGAAAAATATATGCAAAAGTAAGTCACTTGATCTTACCTGTAGTTAAGCTTTTGCATAAGTTGGTTTTTAAGTGGATTCACTCTTGCCATCTTCCTTGAAGATAGCAAATAGTGATTCCTTTTATTTGTTTCTTTACTTGTCTTAACTGTCTGAGTGTAAGGTGCGTATGTGAGAAAGAGCACAATAAGTTTTTCTAAGAAGCAAGCATAGTGCTGAGATTCTTAGAAGAGAGAGACGAAAGGGTCTGCAACTACTCTCTTTACACATCTTTCTCATTATCAAGTTATTGGATATTCTTTTTGAAAAAGGAATGTCTAACAAGGGACACAGCTTGATGCTCAGCTTCCTACCATTAATCCAATATGAGGTTTGCTGGAAACCACAGAGGAGGCCACTTATCAAAAGCTCTTATTTGCAGTTAGGTGATTCATGAGATGATGGATCCACTCCTTGGTATAATGACCATATCTTGCAGAAGTTCCACTAAAATGAATGAGATGGTGGTTTTGAGATCTGTGCAGCTGATTCTGTCCCCATTCGTTTTGTATAGCACACTGAGAAATGAGATCCCAAAAGTGTAATCCAAAAAACATGTTTCTCACATGTGTGATTCTAGAGCTCAAGGGCCTTTGGTTGATGGTAAGAGACTCAGCGGAACAGTGTGATAATTCAAAACATATGGAAGTCTAAGGTTACTTGTGTCTATTTTAAATGATAATGATGAAGTCAGCCTCCCAAAGTAAATTCCTCCAAACACTAAGTAGATGCTGTTACTGTTGTTGAGTACCTTAAGTCCCCCCACTGTTTGGTTACCAGCTTGATCTAACTTTTTACCCTAGGAAAAGCCTTCCTTCACCCCTAGTTGATCCTTTATAGCAATGTAATATTAAAAAAGATGTTTTGGTCATGAAGACACTGGGAGCATCCAATGCAGCAACAACAACAACAACAACAACAACAACAACAACAACAATAATAGGATTTATTTATATGCCGCCCAATCACTGGGAATCCGGGCAGCTTACAACAGGGGGGATAATAATTAGACGATTCCCTGCCCTCAGGCTTACAATCTAAAAAGACATGATACAAAAGGAGAAGAGAATCGTGAGAGGGGGGATTAGGTCCAGCAGTTCTTCTCTCCCTCTGAGCCTGGACCAAGGCAGATGGACTGGAGGGAGGGCTCTTCTTCTTAATCAAGGATTAATGCAAGGAACTTAGCCTGCCCAAATGAGGAGATTCAGTGAGCTCAATTTGGAAGCACTAGTGCACACAGACAGGATAAATCCATTGAGGCTAGAATATGCATTATACTTCACACAGGAGTGTGATTGCTGGCAATACACTGGGTATTTGCCAAAAGATTGGGAATCAAAGGGCACTTCCCTCTGGAGATGACACCTATTTGGGTGAGACATTTTAATTGATTTCATCACAAAGCCATGCCTCTGCAGCTATGGCACTCTTTAGAGGGCGCAAAAAGGAGCTGCAGTCCCTTTTAGAACATAACCTGAAAAGGGTACTTGTTTTGATAATAGTGCCCAGAATTTTTAAGCCAGCAAGTCCATTGATATTCTAGAATTTTAGTCCAAATAAGTTACTATTGTGGACTTTTGTTTTAGACCTTATTAGCCTAGAATAGTTTCCTTATTAGCTACATGGTCCACTACAAGCCTATTGTCACAGATATCTTTCTAGATCTATGCCCACCACAGATACTCCATCTGTGCTAGAAACTAGAACCTTAATGATTAACATCTTTATCTTCCACTCCGAAACATTTGTCCAAATACCCACAGAGAGCTAAAGCCATTTCAGTCTAATTAAAATAGCGTGTTGTCTGTGCTCTGCCAAGTGTAATGAAAACACATTATTACTAAGTTTACTAGAGTTTGATTTAAAGGTTTGGGTACTGTAATTTGAGGGTCCTTCTCACATTTTAAATAGGAGCCATCGCTAGTTTGAAAGAAAAGTTGAACCATCAGGATAATTAGAAAAAAAGAGGACTTGTTTGTAAAGCATCAGTTTAAATCCCTGGAATTCAGAGATGAAAGGATGGTGAAAATAATCAGATGTTTGATGTAATGATGTCTTGTTGGAAAATGCCAGCAACATATGTCAACATTTTGATCGGAGGGACTCAATTGACTGTGCAAATATTTATGTTTTAGGGCATATCAGAATAATGTGATGGAATTATGATACTGTAGCCTCTCTTCCCTCATTAGGAGCTGTACTTGCTTAAACTGATAATTCCCTTAGCATGCTAATATCCCTGAGAGCATCACTAACTAAACACAATTACTGGTAATGTCGCTAAAACAAAATAAAACTGTCAACTAGTTTCTTAATTATTAAGATTAACTTTTAAGATTGTTACAGGCCAAAACTTGGACAACATTATTTGCTGTTTGCATCATCCTAACCATTTGATTTGGCACAACCTGAAGAGAAACATATGGAAACCATTTTGTCTCTGGTCATTACAGCTTTTCATCAGCCTGACCTAACTTTTCCCATGAGCCTAGAGGAATATATATATGGTTAACTTTTTAAAATATCCTTAATTCATTTGATTTTTGCAGTTCTCTCTCTCTCTCTCTCTCTCTCTCTATATATATATATATATATATATATATATATATATATAAGCATACATTAAGTAAGACTGTGGGGGAAAGGCATATATTAGGAGATCTTATTTGGATAAATACAGTGGGTCCTTGCTGGGTTTGGTTCCAGGACCCCGGTGGATACCAAACATGGGAGTTCAAATCCCATTAAATACAGTGTTGCAGTGAAGTGATCTTCTTTGTATAAAATGGCAAAATCAAAGTTTGCTTTGCTGAACTGCTGAATTTATATATTTTTAAAAATATTTTCAGGCTGTGAATAGTTGAATCCATGGATAAGGAATCTGTCGGGAAGGGTGACTGTATATATACTAAATGAAATGTGTATAAAAATATGGCTGAATATTTATTCAGGCTCTTTGCCAAAAAATATCCATAAATTCTTGTAATGATATTCAGTAGTATAGAGCATTCAGTCACAACTATGAAGCACTGCAGGAGAAAAATATAGGGCACAAAATTTTGGGAGAAGCCAAAGATGTGAAAAAAATAAAGGTCTATTTCTCAGATCATCTGTAGAAAGAAAACCCTTTGGGGATTGACTATGTCAAACCAAGAGGCCAGAATTCTGTTGGTGTCTTATGTTTACGCAAGTTCCCCTATGGAAATGGTTGGGCATTTTTGTCCATTGTGGAACATCTGCATTTAATTCTAACTTGCAGAAGTGAAGTTGCATAAGTAGTGTCATTGAGTATGCAGATGTCCATGTCCATGTGTATTAATTTTCACAGTTGGATGTCTGTTCACTTGTATGTACTGTATAACATATCATTAGGGAAGCATTCCAAGTCACAACGTGATTGTTGGCTTACTGTACTTTATGGGTTTTATCATATGTTTTATTGTGTAGAATTATTTTAATACATATATTAATTTTATAATTGTTTGCTCTTTAGAATGTGTGCCACTGGCAGGTTTCTTATTTCTAATTAATTGTTTACTATGTACAGCGCTGTGTAAATTTACAGCACTTTATAAATAAATGTTAACAATAATAATAATAATAATTATTATTATTATTATTATTATTATTATTATTATTATTATTATTATTATT
>NC_056528.1:41359225-41420962 GCF_019175285.1 Sceloporus undulatus | reverse complement strand
GTAATAATAAAGTAACTGCACTTCTGGAGAACTATGCTACTCAGACCAAATGTAGATTCTGGAGTTATTGTCACTAAGGCAGGACAACCATTCAAGTTCATTATTTTTATCAAAATTTAGCAAGATTTGTAAAATTTGAATATGACACAAAATGAAACTTACTGATTTGCTCAACCCTTAAGTAGGAGTGAGAATTACATTTCACATTGGTCATGAGAACTGGCCCAAATTCACCAGATTCTAAGGGGCCATTCAGACTACCTTTTACCCCGGATCAGAACCCGGATTAACCACGGGAAGTTCATATTCGCCCCTAATCTCCCATAAGTGAATACGAGGCTTGCACACCCGTTGAGGGGCAAATGCCCCTTGGTGCGGGGCTTTTGAAAGCAGAGTAAAAGCTGTATCTTTTTTTTTTTAAATGGGTCCAGTGAATATGAACTTGGCCCCGATCATGAATTGCCCAGTTCCATGCAGCGCAAATAGGTGAGTGGGAATAGGGCCATAATATGACCATTTCTGACAAATCTGGACTTGGGTGGGCTAGTCACAATACCATGACTACACAAAAGGTGAGGCCAAGGGGACGTTAACAGGCAGGGCATGGCCTCTGGATGCAGGCTTGCCTTTATCCAGTCAGCTCCTACTTCCTAGATGTAACAATGTAATCTATTGCAACACCAGGCCTTGCCTTCTTCAAACCATTGTTTTGTTTTCCTTTACTCCCTTCCCTCTTTCTTCAATCTCTACATCATAGTACTTCACTACTCATTAGTTATTTAATGCACACACACACAGACAGACACACACCAAATGCTCTTTTTCTTCCTAAATGTGAAAATGTTTTTATCCCATGCCATCCCAATCTGGTTTCATCCAATGTGAAAACATATGTACAATATTTTGTGCCACAACAAACTACCATTCCCACAACTGCGTAGCACTGAGCCCTGGTAGTTAAAGTGGGAATTTATCAGACAAGGGAAATTGGAAGTATAATCCAATGGCAATCTAAATGCAATCATGGGGTTTCACGTTACTGCGTGATAGACTACCACACACAATTTCAGGCAATGGCAAGCTATTTTTGGGCAATGGGAAGCCAGTTCGAATGCAATTCACATTCATGTAAATTCACTGAACTAGCGAATTCACATAAATGTGTTCTGGTCCCACTTTCTTTTCATTCGAAATTAAGAGAAATTCCTCAGGTGTGATAAAGTCCAGAAGTGGTGTCATACTGGATTATTTTGGCAGTGTTGGTGCATCCTGAGAATGAGGGGGAGACTAACCAATACTTCAACATCTGATTTGAAAAAGGCCACAAAAGGTTTGGGCTTAATACTAATGGTAATAATTCCCCCCAAACAACTCTCAGAATGGTTGCACTCAGTCCCTCATTCCATTCATAAAAATCCATTGCCTTTCACCCTTATTTCCCTCCACTTAATTATGCCCTTCCCCCAATTTCAATTGAACAAAGATACAAATGTAAAATAGGAAGCTATGGGATTCTAAAGTAGTCCTCCTGTTTCCCTTCTCCTGCTCCAAGGTGTATTCTAGCAAAGGCAACTTGAAAGTTTTCCTTATGACTATTTACATCTTTCAGTTCTCTGCTTTTCAGTATGCTCAGACTCTAATTTCTCACACATTTCTAATTATTTGTTTTTACTTCTGAGATGCTTCTGTGTTAAAAGAAGCATGAATAAAGAAATAATTCTAAAAGTTCTGAGAGATAGCAATCCCCTTTTGTGCCTTTTTTGCCTTTCGAGTTGCAGTAAGGGAGAGAAACAGTCTACATTATGCTGAAATTTCTATTTACTTTGTCTGTATGGGTCAGAGGATTCTATGGGTTTTGATAAAGTAATTATAAGGATTCAATACAGGGCATATAATTCACAATGGAAAGGGGGGAATCAATCATAGTCAGTGTCTGAAAGCACTGGTATGTTTTTCATGAACAAATCAAAGGATATTTCTGCCTTCGAAGGTTGTTCCACAGCTGTTTGCTTTATTGGTTCTTGATTAATTGAGTAACAGAATAAATTGGAACTACTATAGTGTGTCATCACATTCTAAACAGACTTTCACCATTGCTGGGTGGGTCTCAAAGTGAGGGGAAATATTGTGGTTGCATGAGGACATAAGGCATAAGACCATTCTTATCTTGATATGTAAAGAGATGCTCTGATAAAAGAAACACAGGATGATCTCAAAAAGAAAACTATACATAACATAAGGAAAACCCTACAAGGCACAACATCTTGAAAAAGGTAACACTCATACCTTTTAGAAAAAGCACAAGCCTGCAACAAAAGAACCCATCAGTTACTGTAGTCACTTTCTTGATATTGTCCAAGGACTACTCTGGTGGTCATGTGGCCAGCATGACTGCACCAAACACTGTTACAGAAGTGCCACTTGCATTTGCATGCTTTCGAACAGCTAGGTTGGCAGAAGCTGGGACTAGTGACAGGAGTTCACCCCATCATACAGCAATCCGGCATTGAACTGCCAATCTTCCAATCTTCTGATCGTCAGAACTGGCTTCTTAAGCCACTGCATCCCTATTCTAGATGTATAATAAATGGTGAGGCTTTGGCAACCACAATGGGTATTTTGCATTGCTTCTGAATCACAGCATCACAGGACGCTGGCATCCTGGATGTCTTGGGCTCTCTGGGGGAGCCGGCGGTTAAGCTTTGTAGGTGCCGCTCCCACCAGCACCTCCCCCTTCTTCCCCTCTCCGCAGGCAAAGGTGATTTGGCGCTGGCACTGAGGTGTTAGGTGCTGCTGGCATCCTGGGCGTCGGGCTCCTTGCTGGGTGGTATACAAACTGGATTGGAGCTATTAATACATTAGAAGAGGACACAATAGCAAATAGGATAGCATCTTTAGATACACTGGCACCCAGTTATTGTTTTTTTTAATTGTGATTATAGTTCTATTTATATTAGTGTGTACGTTATATGTCAAAATAGAACAATTGTATGTTAAAGTGGAGGACGTTGCTCACCAGGTAGAAAAAGGGGCAAATAGCCAGGCATAGAGAGAAAACTGTGTCAGGCCAAGGGGCAAAGTCTATGGGCAACCCCAGAAGACATATTGCATTTAAAGAAGGTGTAGTGGCCTGTGACTGTTCCCTTTGCCTTTGGCATATATATCGAGTCGTATTGTCCAGTGCCAGCATGACAGCTTCCTTTCCCTCACCTTCTCCTGCAGTGCTGGTTCTTCTGCATTCATAATAGATTTTGAAGTGCAGAGTTGTAATCCACCATTAGCTATATAGATGTCTTTTGAAAAAAAAGTTTCCATTTGCATAATTCTGCATGATTTAGCTAAAGTTGGCATCATCACTACTTCAGAGTCAAATATTGGCCATAAGAATGTGACTACAGATCAAACCATTATTTGATATATATTTATTTATTAGAGTATAAAGGCTATCAGAGTGGTTTACAATTTATATCCCAACTTCCTTTTTAGCATCATAAACATTGCCTTTCTTAGAGGGTTCTAAAATGTGACAATAAGTGCATTTATTTGTACTGACCAATCTTGTAGTTAATTTTTATAGAAAAAGGATTTATTCCTTAGGAAATTATGAAATATTCTGCCTTTTGAAATCCGTGTCCTCCCTTGCTTCGGTATTTTTTATGCTGAAAGTCTGTACAAGAGTCAAATATCCCTGTGGATTAACAACTCAGTGTCACTTTTCCATTGTGTAGCTTAAAAACGCTTCATGCAAATAAGTTTTATTTTTTTCAATATGGAATCAACTGTTCAAGTGATACTGAAGTACATTCATCAACCTAATTAGAAGTAAAGCATACTACTGCCTAACATTTTCAAGAGTACATAAGGTCATGCCCTAGGCAACATATTCCATGTTTTTACTATTATTGTATGATAATTTCCTTGGATTTTTTTTTTCTGTAATAAACTCTCACTAGGCTAAATAATTGGTAGCTTCTCATGCATGTTTCAATAGTCTTCAGAGAAGATTTCTTAACAAATGCCATCTAGCCAGGAAGAAGCATTTGAACTGCATTTATTTCTAAAGCAGATTTCCCAAGTTGGCTAATTAATTACAAGGTATAAGAATCTTTTTAAAGTGACTTGGAAAAAAAAGAATGCATAGAAAGACAGTTATGGTTCATTGTTCCCATCTTGAACTGGCTCTAATAATGCACACAGAGGATGCCAAAAAGTACTGTTTTAATATTTCTAGTACAATGTTCCTGTGTTCAAAAGTGCCATTAAGGCTAGCACAGTGTTCTTTGATTTAAAAAAAGAAACACTTAATAGTAAGTCAAGGGGATGAAAGGTTTATCACTCGATACATTCTTGTTACTTGCAATTGCCTAAAAGGTATATTACTCTACTGCATATTGTATTAAAAATTACAGACACCATCTGGGGACATTTGCAAAGTGCTGCCATGAATAATCTCTGATTAATGTATTACTGTATTGCTGGTAATAGTAAAGTGTTTCTAACTATCTGAAAAAGAAGAAATGTCTTATCACAATATCGTTTGGTTGCTATGTGACTCATCATTTGAGTTACATCAGTGATTTCTGAAACAGGGGAGGAGGAATAAGAAATAATCGTAGCTGGGTGTGTTTTAGCAAGAGCCTGAACTCTGCCAAGCTAGTTCTTTGGTTTCATAGACAAATAATGAAGAACAGGGAAGGAGATGTATGGTTGGCAAAGGCATCCAGTGGTACCATACACTAACTGGTCTTGATCCAAATATAACAGAATATGTTATGGCTTCATCATTGTCTAAGTGTTTTTATTTATTTATTTGCTAGTCTGCACAAGGTGGTCTGTATGCAAGAGACTAGGACCCAGAACAATGGACACAAGCTACAAGAAAAGAGATTAGGAGGAACTTCCTGACAGTAAGGGCTGTTTGACAGTGGAACACACTCCCTCAATGGAGGGTAATGGAGTCTCCTTCCTTGGAGGTCTTTAAGCAGAGGCTGGATGGCCATCTGTTAGGGATGCTTTGATTGTGATTTCCTGCATGGCAGGGGGTTGGACTGGATGGCCCTTGTGGTCTCTTCCAACTCTATGATTCTATGATTCTATGACTCCTAGATCTCTTTCACATGTAGTTTTGTTAAGTCAGCAGTCTCCCATCCTGTATCTGCACTTCATTATTTCTGCCTAGGTTTTATATGTTACATTTCTGCCTACTGAAATTGATCTTGTTAGTTTCAGCCCAGCTTTCTAATCTTTTAAGGTCATTTTGAATTTTGATCCTGTCCTCTGGGGTATTAGCTAGTCATCCTAATTTGTTGTCATCTGCCAATTTAATAACCATGCCCTCAATTCTTTTGTCTAAGTCATTGCTAAAGATGTTGAATAGCACTGGGCCCAGGGCAGAACCCTGTGGGACCCCACTGGTCACTTATTTCCAGGATGAAGAAGAGCCATTGCTGAGCACCCTTTGGGTTTGGCCAATCAACCAATTACAAATCCATCTAACAGTTGCATTGTCTAGCCCACATATTACTAAGTTGTTTGCGTGTATATCATAGGATATTTTGTCAAAGGCCTTACTGAAAGCAAGTTATGCAATATCCAAAGCATTCCCTTCATTTACCAAGCTTGTGACTCTATCAAGAGAGAGAGAGAGAAAGGAGGGGGGAGAGGGAAAGAGAAGATTAGTCGGGCATGACTTGTTACTCAAAAACCCATGTTGGCTTTTTGTGATTATGGCATTGCCTTCTAGATGTTCACAATCTCTCTGTTTAGTTATCTGCTCTAGAATCTTTCCTGGTATCGATGTCTGACTAACTGGATGATAATTGTTGGGATCCTCTTTTTCCCCCTTTCTGAAGATGGGACCAACATTTGTCCTCCTCCAGTCTGCTAGGATTTCTCCTGTTCTCCAGGAATTATCAAAGATTATTGCCAGCGGATCTGAGATTACATTTGTCAGTTCTTTTAACACTCCTGGATGTAGTTCATCTGGTTCTGGAGAATTAAATTCATTTAGATTAACCAGCTATTGCTGTCCTATCTCTTTACTTATTCTGTGCAGCATTTCCCCTACTGTATCATATGTTCCATTTTCCTCTGGTTGTGCACCCTTTTGCTTTTGTGAGAAGACGGTGGCACAGAAGGTTTTGAATAGTTCTGCCTTTTCTCTTTCCCCTGTTAACATGTTGCCATCTTCTCCACGCAGTGGCCCTACCATTTCTTTCTTCTTTCCTTTGCTACGGGTATACTCCAAAAAGCCCCCCTTTTATTGTTAACATCTCTAGCAAGCCTGAGCTCATTCTGTGCTTTAGCTTTTCTGACTTTACCTCTACATATGCTACCTATTTGTTTGCTTCAATTCGTCTTTGATTATTTCCCCCTTTTTCCATTTCTTGTACATGTCCCATTTAAAACTTAGCTTAATTGAGATTTCTTTAGTCATCCATCCTGGTTTCTTGAGACAACTCCCATTTTTGCTCCTCATTGGAACTATTTGAAATCGTGCCTTCAGTATCTCCCTTTTGAGAAACTCCCATTCATCCTGAACTCCCTTCTCTTTTAGTATTCCTGACTATGGGATCACCCCTTGTATTTCCCTAAGTTTACTGAAATCAGATTTCCTGAAGTCTGGAATGCATGGCTGACTATACTTGGCTTCTCCTTTCCACAGCATAACAAACTCCAGGAGAACATGACCACTCACACCTAAGGATCCTACCACTTGCACCCCATTAACCAGGTCATCCCTGTTGGCTAGGATCAATAATTAACTACACTGTAGTTAATTGTTGATGGCTCAACAATTAACTACAGTGCACCCTTCTTTTACTTGGGGGATCCGTTCCAGAACCTCCCCACGTAAAGGAAATAGCACATATGCTCGAGCCCCATTACAAGTAATGGGGCTCGTGCTCACGGTGGTGCAGTGGTGCGGTGGTGCGCACCCACCACAGGCGCACCCGCCATTGTTTCTTCTGGCACATGGCACAGCCTCTTCTGGCGCTGCTTTCAGCGTATGCTGAAAGCAGTATATAATGCACCTGTGTATGATGTGGGCGCACTGTAAACTGTTTGTGCAAAATGTCTATAGATTACATGGAATTCCAGACATGGTTGTTTCAGATTGAGACATCAATTCACATTGCAATTTTGGAAAGCCTTTTTGAAATTAATTGGTACTGAACAAGCGATGAGCATGGCCCATTATCCTCATACACAAATGGAAAGAGCTAACCAAAATGTGGAGGTGTTATATAAATTATCTGTGAGAAAACTGGAGTGACTTACAGCTTTTTGCACAAATTGCTTACATTAATTTGGTATATCGAAGTACTGGACATTCTCCATTTGTTGTGATCTACAATGAAAAATTAAAAGTATTACTTTGAGGTTATCCAAACTGACCTGATTTCTTTGAGTGGGCAGAAACACATCATGTTGCTTGGCCTGGAATTGGATTTAATCTAAAAGAGGTCAAAACAATATATAAGAAATATGCTGACAAACAAAATTGTCCTAACTGAGAATTTAATGTGGGACAATTAATATACCTCTCTACCAAATTCCTTGAGTACTCAACCTTAGAAAGAGCTTGCACCAAAGTTTGTTGCCTCTTTTGCGGAAAAAAAAAATGATGAATGAAGTGATGGTCAAATTGGAGTTGCCCAAGAGTTATAACAATTACAGCCTGTTTGCCATTTCAGTTTACTGAAACCAACAGCTGAGTATTGTTATATTGACTAGAAACAGACAGGCCAAGTAGAGTGGCAGCTGGCTACTTTGAGGGCATGGTGACCCCCACCCGCAAAGTAACTGGAAGCCACTTTGAGGCTGCATAAGGCAGCCCAAAGCCACTGACAAAAGGTATGGATTTAATATGCACTTGCTGGTGGCCTATTCGGGACTGCGGTGATGGCCCACTTCAAGAACAGGTTGTCCAGTTGCTGCAGTCCCTGAGTGATACAGCTGGAAATTAATCATTCCAAATGTCTGCTTTGGCCCCTTGTTGCTATTGTGATTTTCCTTCAGGATAACATGTATTTTTAGCAGGTAAAACCAGAGGGGTTGCATATGGTTTTGTCCTGCCATAATGTAGTAGTGGAATATGTAATAGTGATAGCATTTTTTAACAAAGTTTCAACACTGTACTTTAAAAGTGTGAATGTGATTCATGGACTGATATAAGCCAGAAAAGGAGGTGAGCATGCCAAGGTTCATTTGAGGGAGTGTGTCTGGCTGTAAGACCAAAGGAAGAGGTGGCATAGGAATAAACAGGAGTAATGTGTTTATTATTTTACGGCAATTAGAATGAAGCCCACCTGACATTTGAATTATGTTCAGTTTAATTCTGTTCATTTTAATTATGTAGTTGCAATATTTTTCTGGTCAGTGCTGACAGTGAAAGTCACCAGAAAAGACCTATAATTTCTTAATAAAGGCTTCAGAGTTTCTACTACTGTCTGAATTTCTGAAGTAGGGAACACAGCTGGGCTTGACAACGCACCAGAGAATCCAGACTGGCTCCCTCTTAAGCATTTTTTTTACTAATGGAAAAAAGGTACAATTTCATAAAAATATCACAGGAAGCTTCTGAAAGAGGCTGTCATCTGTTTCATATGGGGAAACACAGATGAAATTAAGGATAAATGTACAACAAACCACACCTCCTGCTCTTGCACTTGTCCTCACCTTCTACCTACCTCTCTGTCTGCTTGCACTTTTCCACGGTACTTCTCACTCTCCCTTCTTCACTTTTTCTTCCCTTGTCCACCTCTGTGCCTCTATCCCTTGCTGTCTTTATTCTGCCACTTGCATGTCTCACTAATTCTTCCTTTCCCTTCCCCTTTGGCCTGTTATACTACCCTTCTTGCCCACCCTATACCCACCTCTTGTCCTCCCCCCCACCCAGTTTGCTTCACTTTGCCCTTCTGCAATGCCCTTGGAATTTCAGCTGTATTTCTAATGCTGTATCTCCAATGCTCTTCTCTCTCCCCTCATTTTCATTTTATGCTGCTCTCTGCATACACTCTAAAGAAGCAGTAAGCGCACACAGTCACCAGTGCTATTTTAAACAGAGAACAGAAAATCAGGTGGCAAATGTAGTGGTGTTGCTGCAAGACAAAGAACAAAATCAGGGAGAAATAAAGCAAAATTGGGGGAACTGGTATCAGGCAGAGCAATGAGTAGAGAAGTAAGGTGAGATGGAGAGATGCATCTACTTGAGATGATAATTATAGAGCTGGATCCTGATTACTCCCAAGCTGCAAGCTTTGTCCTTTAGGGGAAGTGTGACCCTGTCCAGGACTGGTTGACAAATCTCCGTTCCCGGACTTGGGGTACCTTTCACAAGTACCTCTGTTTTCTCTGGATTCAGCTTGAGTTTGTTAACCCTGCTGCTCCCTTCCTGAGCTGGCTGAATTAGTGTCAGCAGTGGTGTTGCAGTTTCCTCAGCTGGTTGTGCTGGGGGACTTCAACATCCATGCAGAGATTGCTCTGTCAGGAGCAGCTCAGGACTTCATGTCCTCCATGACAATCATGGGTCTGTTCCAAATATTATCTGATGCCACCCATGCCACCAGACACACTCTGGACCTAATTTGTCATGCAGGGCAGGATGTTGGTGATCTCAGTGTGGAGGAACTTCAAGTTGCTACCTTATTAAGGACAGATCACTGGACTCACTGAAACTCAGAGTGTCTGCAGGAGTGGGGGGTGATTAAGATGCCCCCCTTCCAAAGCTTATGGATCGTCATGCCTCTTGGGGAATTTCCTATTGCCTTGGCAGGTGATCCGGTCAAAGCTGAACTTTTTTATATATAGGTGCACATTTGCATACATTTATTTTTTATTGGATTTGTAATGGCATTTGGCCAAATATACCTGGACTGGAACTTTCCAACTGGGTGCCTGCCCCACTGCTATAATGCTAGCCAAATATTTACATGATAACAATAATTTGGATTCCATTCTAGAACTACTCTTTCATAAAACCAAACATTGTATAATAGCATTGTGGGATTGTTAATTTGGGTCACTTGTTAGGTCTCTTTAGTTAGAAATATATCACCTTCCCACAGCTACCATTCCTTAGAAGAGGACTATACACAGCCCATTTGTGTAAATTCAGCTGCTTTAAGTCCAATTAAATGCAAAATGATGGCTTTCAAGATGGGAAATAAGTAGGAAGTGCTTTTCACTTGATTGGCCAAATTGTCTGTGAAGATGCATTCCCAGAGGGTGTGCACAGAGCTATTTTTGTACCAGTATGCAACACTGTAGTGGCCTATTTTTATTTCCCAGTTTAGTCAACATCAAAAACAATTACAGCAATTATGACAGGCCTTGCCTTTCTTCCCTCTGGGAAATTCCGAGGAAAATTTGTATCTAACTAAGACATCACTTTTAGTATTATAATTATTATATTACCATTATTTTTAAAGAACACTGACAGCTCACATTTCAAAAAGTTGCTTCCCAAGTGGAAAACTTGACAAAACTGTGGGATTTCCCCAAAGCTCCTATGTGCTGATTGAATTAATATATAGAAATTCCTAGATGCTGACTGAATTAATATAAAGGAATTCCTAGATGTCTAACATAAATAGTAGTTAAATAAAATTTCAGACTCATCATGATCAGCAGTGGCTTTGTCATGGAACTAGTTAGTTGGATCAAATATATAAGTGTGGAAGAGAACTAAAGTTACACTTGTCTTGCCCACTCTACTGGTTTGTTGTGCCAGCTGCACATAATTATCTCTCTGAAGGCTCAGGAGATATGATCAAACACTTGAAATTACATCATGGACCACTTTGCTTTCTATTTTACAAATAAAATCTATCACTTTCATTCTGACTTCTGATGCCAGAATTTTGACAAGAGCCTGAGATGGGTGTAGTCAGGGTTTTGTCCAGTCTTTTTTTTTTTTTGTGTGGGGGGGGGGGTTGCTTGGAGGTTGGATAAGCTCTGCTTATGCAGCCCAATGATGTTATTTGGTGATTTGAGGCCTGTGTTGTTGTTGTTGTTGTTGTTGTTGTTGTTAACTGCCTTCACATCAGCAACCCTGCTAATGAGACATCTCCAGGCCCCCCTGTCTCTGCTGCACTGCCCAGCTCCTGAAAACTCATATTCGTAGTCACTTTAATAAAGTCCATTCATTTAGCATGTGGCCTTCCTCTCCTTCTACTTCCTTCCACCTTTCCTAACATTATTGTTTTTCCAAATGATTCATGCCTTCTCATGTTGTGTCCATCTTGGTTTCTAGGGATATTTCTAGCTTGATCTGCTCTAGGACCCATTTCTTTGTCTTCTTGGCTGTCCATGATAGCTCTGTTTAAATACTTGAAGAAGTGTCATATTGAGGAGGGAGCTAGCTTGCTTTCTGCTGCTCCAGAGACTAGGACCCAGAACAATGGATACAAGCTACAGGAAAAGAGATTCCACCTCAACATTAGGAAGAACTTCCTGACTGTAAGGGATGTTCAACAGAGGAACACACTCCTTCCTTGGAGTGTAGTGGAGTCTCCTTCCTTAGAGGTCTTCAAACAGAGACTGGATGGCCATCTATCGGGGATGCTTTGATTGTGATTTCCTGCATTGCAGGGGGTTGGACTGGATGGCCCTTGTGGTCTCTTCCAACTCTATGATTCTATGTGCACAGAGGGGGGGAAAGATTGATTAATATTGTACATATTACTTGCAAATATTCTTTGATAGGATGTGATATGACAATTATGTCGGAACAGTATGTAGTTTATTAAAATATTTTTAAAATGAAAATTATAAAATAATCTCTCTCTGTCTCTTTCTCTTTATGTGTGTGTGTATATATATATGTATGTGTGTGTGTGTGTGTGTGTGTGTATGTATACACACACACACACACACACACACACACTGACTAATGTAGAATCCCCATCTTGGAGTCATGCTTCTGGAAAATTCTAATTGACAGCAGTACCAAGAGTTTTGTTAAGAAATAGTTAAGCACAAAAGTAAGGATTTCAGTTTTATTCTTTTCAAAGTACATTCATAGAGAAAATGCCATCAAAAAGTCTAGCTAGGAAGATATAGCAGCTCACAACAGACACCTTCACCTGTGCCTAAGGCACAGTGTGTCTCTGAGGAACAGAATTAATGGTCTCATGTAATGTTTTCCAATACAGATAATTTTTAACAGCCTATCTTGTTCTGAATATTGACTACTGTCCTAATGTAGGTCTACTTCTCTGCATAAGTTTATTGCTTTATGTGCAAAGTATAGCTTTATATATGTGAGGCCAAAAAAGCTCTCAAAAGAAAAAAAAATCCGTAAATTGTGGGGTGGAGTACCAAAGGGGGGGGGGGAGAGATGAAACTGCCCTTCTTCTTATGGACAGAAGAGGTACTTGCCTTTTTGACTGTGCATCTGCTCACTCCTGTGTTATGATTCCAATAGTGTCATGCAGTGAAATCATCACCACACATTTGGGGCACAGCTGGCACATTACATTTGGATGGGTAGGATGAATAGTTACTGTAGATATTGTCAAACACCCAGAGATACTGAAGTGGTGCTAGCAAAATTATTCAATCCTTTCATAGTTCAATCAGTGGAGTGAACCAAGAGTAGTCCTAATGACCTCATTGTCCTCCCTGAACTCACTAGTGAAAGGTTCCTGGAGGAAACATGTTCCCAGATTTGATCCCTTAAATTCCCCATTGCTTTCCAAGTTCTGATATGTAGACTCAGGAACCTGTGGCAGGTTAAAGGTGCTCACTGGCAAAGATTTAAAGAACACTTGCAATTTTTGGCAAAGATGTAAAAAATATTTGCAATTTTCCCTGTCCTCAGTAGGACAGGGTCTCTTAACATACCGAGACACGCCATCAGGAAATTGTTCTGCTACTACAAGATATGGGGGATATCTTTTTTAAAAACTGGGCAAAACTGATTATTTTTATATACCCCACTACATATATTATTCATAAGACAGTGTGTGTATGTTTGTTCGTGCACATGCATATGCAAAAAAGAGATTTCTGTGCATCTTTTGCATAGGCAGATTTTAAACAAAAAAGTCCCCATACACTAGTTTAAAAATGCCAAAACATCTCATAATTTTCACTCAGCAGGAAGAAAAAGAGAATGATTCCTTCTTGAATATTAGGATTAATAAACAGAGGTTGAAATCCCTCCTTGTGGTTGCTCACCAATCTTGTAATATTCCTATTCACCTTTGCCAACCAAATGTGATAAATCAGTCTGACAGATAAGCTTTAAAAAGTAATATAACCAACTATGATTGAATTAACCTAACAATATTAATTTTGAAGCATGGATCAAATCAAATAAGATCAAATCTGAAAAAGCTCACAGTGCATAGTAGTCTAAAAGACCTCCCCCACAAAATAGTGGAAGTCCCAATAATCTTACTCTGCCCTGAACCAACCAACAAAGCAAACTGTAGGCATCTGCTGCTAATGACTAATAGGTAATGGTGACAATGTATGATCTCTTCCACCAATACAAGGACTGGCTGACAGAGTTTGGTATATATACAAACAAAACTTCATCAGTGATACCTTTATTGGCCAAACAAAATGCACAATATACTTGTTGCAAGCTTTCAAAGCTCCATGGGCAGGGAGCCTCTAGAGCGGTGGCGACACCCTTCTATGACCATCTGTATGTCCTATGGGAAAGGACTGGCCAGACAAGCTGGTATGACCATAAGTCACCAGGTGAGTGCCAGGCACAAGCCACGCCACTGGAGGGCAGAGATGTAGGGGCCACATCTCTGCCCTCTATCCCCTGTCTGCTGTCTGCTTCCACATGATATGCCTAGTGGCAACCTTTTTCCATCACAGGGATGGGCAACCAATAGTGACTGGGGGAGACGAACCTGCCAACTCGCCCTCCTCCGGCTCTCTGGTTCCCATAAGTGAGAGGCAAGAGGAGGATCCTGTGCAGCCAGGACATCACCTCACCCCCCCCCCCAGAAGGGATGTGGCAGCATGGTGTTGTCATCAGGGCAGTCCTGTGGGATCCCCACAGGAGCAACTCAGTGCCCTGATTGTTGGCTCCTTCCCCTCTTTCACTATGGAGATGATGAAAGCTATCCTACTACTTGCCATGGTGGAGAGAGAGGCGATGAGGGTAGTTCTCATCCTTCCTGCTGGCCTGGTTCATGGCCTTGCAGGGGCAGGACAGGGGCGTTGCTCCTGCTATTCCAGAGAATAGGACCCAAAACAATGGATGCAATCTGTAGGAAAAGAAATTCCATCTCAACATTAGGAGGAACTTCTTGACAGTAAGAGCTGTTTGACAGTGGAACACACTCCCTCGGACTGTGGTGAAGTCTCCCTCTTTGGAAGTCTTTCAACAGAGGCTGGATGTCCATCTGTGGAGGATGCTTTGATTGTGTTTTCTTGCATGGCAGGGGGGTTGAACTGGATGGCCCTTGTGGTCTCTTCCAAATCTATTGTTCTATTATTCTATTGACAATGGCAATAATTATTTATACTAAATATTGGAAGATCCTGAAGGTCCCATCTGAGGACAAATGGATATGTAAATTAGTTGAGATAGAAGAAATGAACAAATAAATGAAACTAATGAAAGCTAAAGATTCTTGCAAGAGTGGAATCCTCTTAGGTCTTATTTGCAGCTAAGGAGGAGTGGCATCAGCACCTAGTACCCTGGTGGTGCAGTGGTTACATTTCAGTCCTGCAGCGGCAACATTGGAAGTTCAATCCTAGGGGGCTCCAAGGTCCATTCATATTTCCATCCTTTTGTAGGTTGGTAAAATGAGTACCTAGCTTGTTGCGGGCAATTGGCTTACACATTGTAAACTGCTTAGGGAGTGCTAGTTCACTGATAAGCAGTATAGAAATGTACTTGCTACTGCTATTGCTATCAGCAAGCTTTGAAGACTGATTGTATTTAATGATGTTAAAGAAAGAATATGCATATATAGTATCTTAATATGAAAGGAAGGGGAGAAAGATTAAGGAATACATAAAAATGGTAAATTAACATTTTTTACAGGTGGGATATGGGGGAATGCTGTGTTTTGTTGCTATTATGAGATTATTATGTCTACAATTTGCTTGAGTGAAGATTTTTGATAAAATTTTTAGTGCAGATTTTTTATATTTCACACCCCCTGAGGTTTGTTGCAAGAGAAACCTTGCCTGCTAAAATAACAAATTTGTAAGGTGTGTAGTATGTATCCCAGAGATAAAATATGCACAAAACCAGGCATACATTGTTTAAAAATTGTGAACAGCAAAAATGAAAATTGAAAAATATGTGCAAAGATGCTCCATTCAATCAGAAAATGCAAAAAAGTAGGTATATGTATAGGTAGATTTGAGGATATTCCTATCAAAACTTTGTACCAGTTTCCATGCAGAAAAGAAAAACAAAATCTTACAATGTGATCTGAACAAAGTAAGGGATGAGAAAGCAGGTGAAATTCATAAAGTGCATTGAAATTGGAGCAGATAGTTTTTACTTTCTTTTCTATCCCTAATAATCACAAACTGGGTAGAAAGAGGAGGTGGAAGGCCAAACAGGAAAAGAAAGCAGGAGGAAAGGAAAATATAATAAAACTAAACTCAAGCACTTGCCAAGGAAAAAGAAGCACACAGTGAAGGAGGAGTGGCAGTAATGATATACAATAGTATTTCTTCAGACTGGAAGGAAGCACATGTCAGATTAATACATGGGCCTGGCATCCTCAAGAGAACAAGCCCAATTCCAGCTCTTGTCACAAATGGAATGAGTTTGATGGTTTGTAGCGAGCAGTTGTGCATGACACACAGCCCAGCCTGCTTGGCAGCTCGGCACAGAGAAATCAAGAATGTTCCACCTAGAACAAACTTAATCCCATTTGATAGGAAATAACTTTGAGTGCCGTTCTTTACAGCATCTAGGGAGGGAGGGAAAATTTACAGACAGAAAAGATGGTTGATTGCAAGATGCAGAAAGCAAACCTCTGAACACACATTCCTTCTACCTGGCTTGTGGATTTGCAATTGCTTCAGGCACTTCTGTATTAACCTTGCACTCTTTTATTAACAGACAGTACATCGGGATACTCTTCGGAGAGATGATACATTACTGAGCTGGCCCTTTCCCCCTTTATCTCCACTGAAAAGTATAAGTCACTTTTCAGGGAAATGGACAGTGTGTGATGTTGTCACTTCTGAATTACAAGCAGTCAGAATTTATTTATTTATTTATTTATTTGGAAGTAGAAGAGGCAATGGTCTTGGGTGAATACTTCATAATAGCTGTGTAATATTCTTGATGTGTGAGTCTGGTCAGAGTTGTGAGAGAGGAGCTTTTCACTAACAAGCTTTCATACTGACCTTTAGTGAGGAAAGTTTTCACATAACATCAAATAAGCTGAGCTGTAAATTTTTCTAATGAGTTTTTGCCATAAATATGTGTTTGTTACAGCAGTTTTGAAAATAATCTATCAATGTTATGAAGAAAAATAGCTGGATGCTTCTGTGTTGTTATGTGCCTTCAAATAATTTCTGACATATGGCAACCCTAAGGTGAACCTGTAATGGGGTTGAGTGTGTGACTAACCCAACATCACCAAGTGAGTTTTTATGACTGAGTGGGGAATTGAACCTTGATCTCCAGAGTTGAAATCCAGTCTAAAACCATTACAGCATCCAGGGTTTCAAAATGCTTACACGCACACGCACGCACACACACACACACCTTTGTATGAATGCATTCAAAGAAGATAAAGAGGAAGAAATGCACTGGTGGAGTGTATTGGTCTTGCGTCCTGTAGACCTACATACACATAGATACACCATTCTACTGAATACTGACATTGTGCAACAACTTATGTGTCTGCTAGTGCATTTGCTTATTTTTCCACTGTACACTGTTTCTGCAATCCTAGTGACTTTTATGTTCTATCCAAGAATGTGTACCTGTATGGCTGGAATTCTGTTATTAAGTCCCAGCTAGAGCAAACAGATTCAATCAGTTGTTGACAATGTTAGAGAACATGTTGGCATATAGCTCAACCAGATGGGAATAACAAGATTTATCTCCATATGAAATGGTCACCCTTGTACAGCTCCACTTATGCAAACATAAACATAACATTTGCACAATAGCCAAAAAAATACAACTACATGTCAGTAGAGAAGTAAACCTTACACATACAGGATTCTGACTAATAGGAATCATCCATAGAGGGATAATGAAGCAGGGAGTATCTCTATCCCCATAGCACAGTGCTAGACAGTGGCTACAGGTGGCTTCCATTTCATGAGTGGTAGTGCATCTGCTCTATACTTTAGTCTGCACTTTGAAAAGCTATCAAAGGCGGGATACAGACCGCCCAAAAGGGCAGTCGGCCGACATCCTAGTTTGCTGCGCGAGGGAGCAGCAGTGGACAAACCGCATGGCTCCCTCGCACAGCAAAAAGAACCCGGGAAAAGCAGGTTCTTTTTGTGGTGCCGTTATGACGCTGCAAGGCGCCAATGGCGCACTTGAGGCATCATAAAGTTGCCGAGATGTGTGGACATTAGGCATCCATCACATCAAAATGGCAGTGCCCATATGTTCAGGGCACTGCCATTTTGACGCCCCTGGCACGTGCTAGGGGTGAGGCCAGTATGGACAGCCAACCCCTAGCACGTGACGGGGGCGGCGAAAACAGCCCATTTAAATTGGGCCAAAGTTGCTAAATTGCATCCTCAAAATTCAGGTGCATTAGCAAGTAGCAGTAGCAAGTATATTTCTATACCTCTTATCAGTGAACTAGCACTTCCTAAGCAGTTTACAATGTGTAAATTGTCCCCAACAAGCTGGGTACTCATTTTATGAAAGGATGGAAGGCTGAATGCACCTTGGAGCCCTCCTCTAGGATTGAATTTACAATGTTATGGCTGCATTTAACCATTCCACCACCAGGGCTCCTTAACCACTTCTTTAAAATTGAAACTAAAACCCAGGGGACACTGACATGCAAGTCACTAGTAACTAAGTTGCTCTTAACACAGCAAAGCAAATATGATATAATACATATCAGCAAAACCTGGTGGAATGAGTATCATAATAGGAATGTAATAAAGGGGTCTAACCTATTTGAGAGAAATGGATGAAACAGGAAGGGAGGATGAGTCAGGAATATTTATACCTGTGAAGAGGTCCAAGACTTAAATCCTGAAAGCCAGGTTGAAAGCAAGCATCTGGATAAAAAATTAAAGGGGAGAGAAGCAATAGTGATCTCACTATGGTGGTGTATTACATAAACCCAAGCCAAACTGAAGACTTGGATGATACCTTCCTGGAACAGATGGTCTCATATTCAGAAAGGAGAGATGTAGTCTCTCTCTCTCTCTCTCTCTCTCTCTCTCTCTCTCTCTCTGGCTTTTCTTTGCGAATGAAGATTCAGGAAGGACTCATTCTGTACTTTCTACAAGCGTGTTGATGACTAAAAAGACCAATCCAAGATAAACAAGTCTGACTGCAGAAAGCACAGCAGAAAGTCTCCTTGGGTGATGTTTCCAGGTTGTGGTTCTTTTTGCGTTGTCGTTTCTCTTCGAGACTCGTTCGGCGTGAGCTTTCAAAAAAGGCTGCAGCATCGTGGAGAGTGCATCTCCATGCCTTCCAATGCAGGGCCAGGGAGGACAATTGTTGGTGATCAATTTGGCCGAGCCTGAGATGTTGTTTCAGGGAGTCCTTGTATCTCTTCTTTGGAATGCCCCTCTTACGCTGACCCGTGGCGAGTTCACCATAGAATACTATTTTTGGAAGGCGATGGTCCTTCATCCTAGAAACATGTCCTGCCCAGCGCAGCTGCGTTCTCAATAGCATAGCCTCAATGCTGGTGATCCCTGCTTGCTCGAGGACAGCAACATTTGTCACATGGTCAGTCCAGTGTATACTTAGAATTGTGCGTAAACAGAGCTGATGAAAGCGTTCGAGGAGTCGTAGGTGTTGGCAATAGGTGACCCATGTTTCAAACCCATAGAAGAGAATAGACAGTACAATGGCTCTATACACACTGATTTTTGTGTTTCAAGCCTTCCGAATGTACTATATGCCTTTGCTAGTCTGTGATCGATCTCTTTATCAATCTTGGCATCTGAGGAGATGTTGCTTCCCAGGTAGGTGAACTGTTGAACAGACTTAAGCACAGATTTGCCTATAGTGATGTGGGGATGGTAGTGTTCTTCCTGAGGTGAAGACTGGTAGAGAACTTCCGTTTTCTTCAGACTGACTTCCAGCCCAAAGAGCTCTGCAGCTGTAGCAAAACAGGATGTTAGGCGCTGCAGAGCTGCTTCCGTATGGGCAACGAGGGCAGCATCGTCCGCAAAAAGCAGATCACAGAGTAAATAGTTTAGAGTCTTATTGCGAGCCCTTAGGCGACTTAAGTTAAAAAGGCTAGTAATGTATTGTTAGTAGTAATCAGTTATCCTAATATTTGTTGGGAGTTAAACAGCACTCAAAGTAGAATCAGATTCAATGGCTTTAAATTACACAAATGCAGATATTGATTGAACCTTAGAGGGAACTTCCAGATAGCAAGAGCAGTTCAGCAATAGAACCAATTATCTAGAGAGGTGGTGGGGTCTACTTTTATGGACATCTTCAAAATGAGATGGAGAGCACCCTGCTGGAGATGCTTTAGTTGGTGATCTAGCACTAAGCAGACAATTGAGCTTGATGGCCCATAAGTCCATCATGGGGCCCCTTCCAACTCAATGATTTTATGTTTTGATGATTCTGTGGCTTACTTGACCATGTTTGCAATTCCTACTTCATTTTTGTAGTTTTAACAGACTCCTGATTTATAACATTTACATGCAAAGATACAGTTATGACATAATCCTCTTCAGGCAAGATATGTTGTTGAGTTCCCTAATGTAATTTCTAGCATGATAGCCCTAAGGCAAACCTATCATGGGACATTTTTGACACATTTTGTTCAGAGAGGGTTTTCTCTTGCCTTCCTCTAAGAATGAGTGTGACTTGCCCAAGGTCCTCCAGTGGGTTTCCATGGCTGAATGGCAATTCAAACCCTGGTCTCCAGTTCTGGTGCATACAAATGACTACACCACACTTGCTCTGTACTTAATTAAGCTCTACTCTATAGTTAATTTGGCAAATGGGGTTGAATAAGAATAGCAAATTCATTCAGAAAGTCAGTAAAAAGAACAGTATTTTCCTGAAACAAACATTGCCTAGATGCCAAGTCCAGTATCATTCCCAAGTTCAAAAATTCAGATTCAGTAGCAAAAACTCAGAAGCCTTTATTAAGAAATTATAGATACAGCCTGGTGATTTCACTGTCAGAACTGACTAGCAAATGGTACAACACCATAAATAATGGCACACAGTTCAAACATCAGGTGAGCTACAGCTTATTCATTAAAAGTAATAAACGTATTTCTCCTGCTTATTCTGACACCACCTCTTTTCTTTGTTGTTACAGCCAGACACTCCCGCTCAAATGAACCTCGGCATGCTGACCTCCTTTCCTGGCATATCCCAGCACCTGAACGGTGTTCACAGTTCTAAAGTACAGTTCTAAAACATTACTATATTATGGCAGGACAAATGTATATGCAAATCCTCATATTTGTCACCCTAAAAATATACATTATCCTGAGGGAAAATCATGGTAGTAACAACAGCTCCAACCCCCTAACATGTTAGTACAGGTTTCTCGGGATATACAGCATGAAACCTTTTTACCAAAGTTTGAGCGTTAATATTAAATGTATACACCCAGTCATTCTGAGCAGTAGGGAAATGATTTAAGGGAATTAGATCTTGAACTTTTCCTTCAGTCTAGAGGTCAATTTTTTTTTTTTACTTCAAAATGTTGTTTACCATCCACTAGAATAGGAGAGGGAATTTTGGGTCAAAACATGCCATTCACTATTTTCAGCTACTGGTTTGAGTAAGCTGAAATGGAAAACAGGGTGTAATGTAAACAGCTACAATTCTGCCATCAATTCATTCATCAAAAGGCCCAACAAATTTCAGGGCTAGCTTTTTCTAAGGTTGAGTACTCTTCAGGAACTTTCTAGAGGGGTATAACAAATCCACTTTAGATTCCCAATTCGAGCTACACTATTCATCAGCATATTTCTTAAAAATATTGTTGGTACTCAATTCAGTTTCAGGCCAAGCACCACAAACTTTTTCTGTCCACTCAGTCAAGGCTATCAGGTCAATCTGGATGATCTTAAGGCTTGGCAATGCCTTCATGTTTTGATTGTAGATTATAGCAATATAATAAATCTGTAATAAATCCAGTGTTTTGCGTCCGGTGTTTTGATGCACAGATTTATTATAAGCCATTTATTATAAGACAATGCAAGTGTTAGGTGGATTTATCATTGGCTGACTGGCTGAACCCAAAGGATGTTCAGCGATGGCTCCTCTTCAACATGAAAAGAAGTGACCAGTTGGGTGCCACAGGGTTCTGTCCTGGGCCCAGTGCTATTCAACATAATTATCAATGACTTGGATGACTGAATAAAAGGATGCTTATCAAATTTGCAGATGACACCAAATTATAAGGCATAACTAATACCCCAGAGGACAGGATCAAAATTCAAAATGACTTCAATAGATTAGAAAGCTGGGCCAAAACTAACAAAATGAATTTGAACAGGGAGAAATGTAAGGTTTGGGGGGGGGGGGGGAATTGATATGCACAGCTATAGGATGGGGGACACCTGGCTTGACAACAGGACATGTGAAAGGGCTCTAGGAGTCCTAGTAGACCAGAAGAAAAAATGTTGTTAAATTTCAAAGACCTAAATTTTGATTTTGTGATTTTTGTGTGAGATTGGAATGGAGTGATCAACCCCAAAATGCATAAAGCTTCAGAAAAAAACCTTAAACCATTCCCTCCCTCCCCTAGAACATCAATTAAACAGAACTCAGCATTAAAAGCAATACAATTAAAATAATCAGGGATGGGCAGATGGGGTACAAGTACTCAGTGGAAGATAGATTCGGTTGGTACAAAGCAAAGCTTGCCTGGGAAAGAAGGAAAAACAGTCAAAGAGGAACCAGCTGTTTTGAGAAAAGTGAAATGATTGAGCCTGTCAATTTTGTGAGGTGGAGCTAATGCCTTTGATAGGTTTATGTTTGATGTATGTGTACAAAGGTTCTTTCCAAGACACCCTGCTAGCAACTTCTCCCTGATATCAGAATAAAGCTTGCTGACTATCCACAGATGCCTAAATTACTGATTTTGAGGGGAAGGTTCAACTAGTTCCCAACGAACACTCTTGTAAAACATATTATCTGAGAGGCAGATATGACCCAAGGAACTTTTCCCACTGGGTGAGGGTTTTGTTCATGTTTTGATGATTTTTTCATACTTGGGAGGTTTTTTTTTTTCTTTCAGCCTAAGTAATGTTTAATAGTAATAATAACATACTGTGGAGCTGGGAAAGGTGCAGAAAACGACAACTAAAATGTTCAAAGAATTAGAGCATGTATAACTTAGGGGGAGAAATGAATGTCAGGGTAATGTTGGGAAAATTATGCACAATATGAAGTTTTTTTGTTATCTCTCCAATACTAGTATCCAACCAATGACGATTATTAGGGAAAGATCCAAGACACAAATGAAAATATGTACAGTGCAGATATAAATTGACAGACCTTCTTTGCACAAGATGTAATGATGGTCATAAATTTTGGGCTCATTCCCACTTGCAGTTTAAACCAATTCCCAATTTCCCCTCGCTCTGTGTTGGAAGGGTTTTTTTTTTAAAATAAAATTGATAGAATATTCAAATGATTGATCAATCAATTGAATATTCTATCAATTTTACTTTAAAAAATGCACTTGCACAAGTACTAAGACAGCACTGAGAGGGGGGAAATTGTGGATCTGCCAAAAACTGAGGAGGGGTGGTAAATGCCCCTCTGCCATTAGTCTCTCCCCTCCAGAAAGAATCGATTCTGATCTGTCGTTCCCACTTATTCAACTCACTTGAGAATTGATCCTTCTCCAAAGAACCAGAAAATGATTGCTACAAAACAAAAAAAAACAAAAAAAAAAACCCCTGGGCTTTTTCCGTTTGCTCTGCTTTATTTCCCCTGGAATCAGTCCAATGAGGATCAGAATCTATTGGGAACTAGGGGCATATACACTGAATCAGGATTCGGAACTTATCATAGTGGGAACGACCCCTTGGACAGTTTTAAATAGTTCCAGTGTTCCAATTGAGGAGGAAGAAGGCTATCAATATCCACTGGACTATCTGTTATGGATAGCTATATATTTCTCCAGTCCCTATATAGCATGTTGCAATATAGCAGTTTGGGGGGAATGAAAATGGCAAGGTGCTACTTTCCTTATATCCTGCTTGTGGGCTTTCCATTCAGGTATCTGGCTGGCCACTATGGAAGCAGACAGCAGGACTAGAAAAGTATTGGTTTGATCCAGCAGGCTGTTTTGGGGTTCCTAACCTCTTATTAGCTGCTCCTTCAATAAAATTCCAAATGATGCTGTGGGGCTAAGAAAGGAATGAGGCTTTGTAACCTTTTAGTCAGTCCAAGGCAATCAAGGAGCTAAGCCTGTGGAAAAGAATAGTCTTTGTTACTTTAATACCTGATGACTGGCGTTTATCTCAGAAAAAAGTGACACACACTCCATTATGTGCATATTTTACCCAGCTTTGCTCATTTGCTGTCACCAAATGACTTGCTGCTCAATTATTTGTGGCTTATTACTTCCACTACATTTTCCCCCATGGCATGCTGTCCTGAATAAGACATACAGGGCTGCCAGTTTTGGCATCTCAACTTTGCATTAATAGCAGAAGGACAGAGAGCCACCATCATTTTGCAGACAACCAACCATAGTAAGAACTAATGGTATCTTTCCTTCTTCTTTGACAGCTTCATTGCAATCAAGGGTTCTGTCAAAAAAGGCAGAACTTCTTTGTTGCAACTTGAGTTGAAGGGATGCATGCAACAGCAAATTTCAATGGCTAAGAATTTCACAAAAATGAACTTACAAGTTCCATTTCAACCATATTCACAGTTTGGGGATCTTAATCAGTCTGTGGAAAGTTAGCAGTATCCATTGCATATCCATGGATTTTTTATCCACTGATTCAACCACTCAAAGCTTGAAAATATTTTTTTTAAAAATATATAAATTCCAAAAAGCAAACATTGATTTTACCATTTTATATGATGGACACCATTTAACTCTGCCATTGTGTTTAATGGGACTTGAATATCCATGGGTTTTGTTATCCATAGGAGGTCTAAGAACCAAACCCCAGCAGATATCAGGGACCCACGTGTAGTCCGTCGGTTCAGCAGGTTACAAAAGGCTACAGTTTAATACCTTTGCATCTATTGCTTCCACCACCCCTTCTGGTCAACATTTCTGAGTATATGAAAAGAAATCTAACTCTCTTAAAGATGGCCCCATGCCAGAGGAAAGCCTATTTATGTGCAGCTTTGAATGACTTGGTAGCAGCCACCTCAGTAATAGCCTCAATACTTTAAAAGGCAGCATTTAGATCTCCCATCAGGTGTGTATATTGAGAAAAAGGCAGCATCTTATTAAATTGCTGGGTAACATAAGACTCTCCCTGAAAAGAGAAAAAGTTTATGCACAGTTAAGCTTTGCTGTTCTCTCATAGTGAGCCTTCTAACTAAGTAGTAATGGAATAAGCAGAGAAAATGTATCTCATTCCTAGCCACCACAATTAAAGGGGTCATTTCCTAAGGATGAAAATATTAGAACTAAGGCCAGTTATACTCTGGGTAATGAGATGGAGAGGATTCTTTACAGGACTAAGTTGACAGAATAGAAAAAGATAAGCATTATGATGCTAATTATTATTATTATTATTATTATTATTATTATTATTATTATTATTATTATTTATATACCGCCCTATGGCAAACCAATCCGGGCGGTTGACAACAATAAAATATAAAATATAACAATTAAAAACACTTCATCCCTCCCCCCCTTAAGACAATATTAAACAGTATAACATATTAAAAACACAACATCAAGCATAAAAACAGCAATTAATGTCAGACAGAAGGAGGAAGAGAAAGAGAGCCTAAACCTAGCTGTACCTCACCCATGGTGGGCACCAGAAAATGTGCTGGCAAACTCCTCAAGAAGTTCTGGAAAGCCTGCCTGCTAAAATCCAGCAAGAGTATTGTTAATCAAAAATGAAGCAAATAAAAATATTTTTTCATACGATAGCAAAGACTTATTTGACTGTAAAAGGGAACTTGTAGCTGGCTCCAATAGGGTGGATTTGGTCAAGGCGATTACTCAAATGTACAACCAAAAACACTTCAAAAGGTTGGAATGTTTTTGTGAGGTCTTAAACTTAAAGAATCCAACTTAAAGAATCCAAATGATGCCACAGGAGGACTGGTTCACATTCCCACCCTCTCCTGCAAAAACAGAGAGAGATTCCCTGAAAGACCATTTCCAGACTAGGCCAGGTAATAATCCCTATTATTACACATATGGCTTGAAAACACATATGTTTTCAAGATCACCATTTTAATGATTCAGCATTCTCCTGGGGCAGAAGTATAGCTTCACATCCACCTTACCAAAGCAAAATGGCACTTTTTTGTTGTTGTTCTGATCTATCTTTAGCTCAATGCTGAGAGTGTCAATGTGAGGTTTACTTACTGAGATGTGATAAGGTTAGTTGTAAATGATATTGACACATTCATTACTCTGTCCACATACAGATACACAGTGCAACAAAGGAAAACAGAAGTATCTGATGAGACACAGTTTCTGTATAAACATAAAGGTGTTGAAATCTTCAGTGATGTCTGCATGGAAAAATGGTGTTTTAATTGCTGGTTGGGAAGCAATCCTTATATGTTAAGCTAGTTATCCTCCAGTTAGCACTGAGTATGGCTCATTCATTTTAAGCATAACATTTGTGGTCATTTGGTTACAGTGCAGAAGAATCTTGGGGGGATTCACAGCACTCTGCTTTAAGATTGTTCATATTGTCCAGCAGTTCAGGGACACCGGAACAATAGTCACAATGCAGAACGCAGGGCTATATCTTCCAACTTCCAATCTCAAATTTGCACTTCTAATGACCAGGCGCAAAATAAATACTTCTGTGGTGAAAATATTTTCATATCCCTTAGCAAGGATGCCCTTGCTTTTAGAAACCCTCACAAGGTCTCCTTTTCTGAGTAGGGGAAACTCCTCTTTTGTAAAAACAGTGTCCTCATATACTGTTTTCTACACAGCTAGAGCATTGGAATCATTAACATCTGCTGGTCTTGCTTTGACTTGCGGGGTATAAATAAAGACTGTTCAGTGAAAACTTTGATTATAACTTTTTAAGAAGCATGGAAGTACACCAATATACCTAAAGGCATTGTTAGCTGTGAAATATCACCACATTTTTGTTTTTAATGTTCTATTAAATTGTTCCAGAAGCCTGCCCTGACCTCATTACTGGTGACAAAATGACGAACCCCATGCTGTTTTAATAGCCTACTTTCAGCTTGGTTTAGAACCCCTCCTCCTTGGCCATGATCTGTTTGTAATTTGTCAGGTTTTCTTCCCTCTTGCCTGAAAATAGTGTTAAAGGCGCTGAACAAGTCTCCACCACTTCTGTCTTTTAAATCCAACATCCAGGGATATTTAGATGGATTATCTATTACTGTTAAAATGTACTTGTACTCTTGTTATACTTAGAAAACTTTGGCATATCTACTAGATCAGCTTGCCATTGAGAATCCATTTTAGATACAACACTCTTGTTTCTTTTTAAATGAGCTTTTGCAAGTCTGGGTAATGCATAAGCATCTTGGCCAGAGAGACATTAAGAATTTTAATTTGCAATCTAGCTCCTTGAAGTAGTGAATCCACACCCCCAAAGGTCCCCACTTCTCCTGGTGACTAATATATGTCACTTGGGACTTTTTCATGCCCTGTCATTTTCCCAGCTAATCTAAGTGAGAACACACAAGTGTAAAAGAAACCATTGTTTTTTATTGGCAGAAAGAAAAGAAACAAGTCTACTCTTCAAGAGTGGATGAAACTATGGCAGTCTGTACATCTTGCGAGATTGTTTTTCAGTACCATCAGCCTGCAGGTTTTCTTCCTGTGTGGAAAAAATGAATAAGAAATAAATTTTGTTTTCTTTTTTACTTTGGGAAAACAACATGCCATCTTTCTCTCTCTCTCTCTCTCTCTCTCTCTCTCTCTCTCTCTCATATCTGATTACCTGCCCTAGGGAGGAAAACCCTTACTGGTAAACTCTGGTAGCCTGAATCAATTTCCATTTTTCAAAGAGTATTCTTCAAGCATATCATCAAGAATAAGTAGAGGTGGGTCAGGATCTCCCTGTTCCATATTGGATGTCCTTTCCTAACGAAATGTCCCACTTGCTAGCACTTCGGGGGGAATGGCCAAATCAGTTTGATATCTGTCAACCATTATGGCATGACACACACACTCATAGCCTGAGATACTATGGGAATAATGTTTTGTTGCTATCTGTCAATAGTTTTGCCAGCTGTGGTTTATTTGTGCTTATTATGATTATTGGGACTTATATTATTTGTACTTCAGTTCCTTTTTCTTCATATCTAAATAATCCTGTGATTTTTTACAAAGGTGATATAAAAATCTGATATAAGGATTATTAGGTTTTTGTGAGGTTTTTTCATGCTATGTGGCTATGTTCTTGAAGAATTTATTCCTGATGTTTTGCCTGCATCTGTAGCAGGCATCTCTATCGAGGCAGGCCGTGAAAGCCTTCAACTTCAAGGATTATTCTCTCGCTTGAATCTAGGACATAGGACACATTAAATTCTAATTATACATACACACATGCTACAAGCCTTTAGCAAATGTTTTGCTGGTAGATTCTAGGACACGTAAATCTCTCCATAACTCATAATCAGCAGATTAGATAATAATCTCTTTCACTCTGTCTCTGTCTCTCTCTCCAAGCCCCCAAAGGTGTTATATCTGTCACTCATCTTGGGCCCTTGCTTTTTCTGTCCTATATTTGTTTCTCTCTTCCTCTTGGTCCATTATTGTAGTCTCTTTGGAACTGAGTAAAATAAGATTTTTGTCAGTTTAAATAGTTAACAAGGCATTTTAAATAATTTGTTTTTTGGTCTAACTGTTGTTTATATCTAAGGGTAGCCATGCTGGCCATACAGCAAATCCAATAACATCCAAACAATGATACCTTGCATAGATATAGGATGGGGAACACCTGGATGAATGAGACTATGTGTGAAAGGGATCTGGGAGTCCAAGCAGACCACAAGTTGAACATGAGTCAACAGTGTGATGTGGCAGCTAAAAAGTTCAATGCTATTTTAGGCTGCATCAATAGAAGTATAGCATCTATTCTGCTTTGGTCAGGACTCACCTGGAATACTATGTCCAGTTCTGGGCACCATAATTCAGAAATGATGTTGACAAATTGGAGCATGTCCAGAGGAGGGTGACTAAAAAGTGAAGGGTCTGAAAACCAGGCTCTATGAGAAATGACTTGGGAAACTAGGTATGCTTAGTCTGGAGAAGAGGTGGTTAAGGGGTGACATGATAGCCCTGTTTAAGTATTTGAAGGGATGTTACATTGAAGCTGGAGCAAGTTTGTGTTCTGTTGCTGCAGAGAACAGGACCCAGAACAATGGATGCAAGCTCCAGGAAAAGAGATTCCATCTCAACATTAGGAGGAACTTCCTGACAGTAAGGGCTGTTCGACAGTGGAACACACTCCCTTGGAGTATAATGGAGTATCCTTCCTTGGAGGTCTTCAAACAGAGGCTGGATGGCCATCTGTCAGGGATTGTGATTTTCTGCATGGCAAGGGGTTGGACTGAATGTCCCTTGTGGGCTCTTCCAACTCTATGATTCTATTATTCATCCTTGTTAATTAGGATAAGACTGGCCTCTTTTGGACAATGAAATTCTCTTCAGGGCAACTGAGGAATTTGTTAGGCCTTAAATTTTTGTCTGAGTTTGACTTCCAACAAATATCAGGATCATTAAAATCCCTAACCTGAGGTTTATGTGAATAATTAGTGGATTTAGTAAATTAAATACAGGAGTGTCAAGTAACAAGCATTTATTAAAAGATCTTTGAAATTATATGAGTTAGAAATAGGAGTTAGTTCAATAGACAGGAAGTAACAAATGGAGAATGAGAGGAATTTGTTTTTTGTCTTAGTACTGTAACCAATTGTGTTATTGTTGTGTATTATATGTTTGGTGTGTTATTTGGAATGATTGATTGATAAATGTATTTAATATTTGTTTTTTAAAACCAATAAAAATTAATTGAAAAAAATCCCTCATCTCTCCTTTCCTGAATGAATGGTCATCTGTTTCAGGAATAGCACCATCCAAGTCTTCAGTTTGTCTTGGAGGTCTGTAGTAGACCCCACCACCCCCATCTCATTGTTGTTTCTATCCCACATAAGTTTTATCCATATACTCTCAACCTGTTTTCCAGAATTTAAGTCATGGATCTCTTCCCAGATGTACACATCCTTCATGTATAATACTACTCTGCCTCCCTAACTATTTGGTCTATTTCTCTGAAGTAGGTTATACCCCTCATTAGACTCCTTCCACCAGTAATGCCTATTTTATCTTATTTGCTTTGCTATGCAAAGAGGTGAAGTTCAACCTGTTTATTTCTCATGTTATGTGCATTAGTATAGAGACATCAAAGACCATGGGCCCTTGTCCCTAGCTTCCTTTAAAAAAAAATTTTTTATCCTTCCATTGTTGGGTTCTTGGGCTATTTTCCTTGTTCTCAGTATAACATTTGGGTTTTTGTCTCCAAGACTTGATGAATTCCTGTCCCAAAGAATACTGTCTCCTTCACATAACTCGGTTTGAAGCCCACCTGATATGATTTTTCAGTCTCCCTTTTAGCTTTACTTCTGTTAGTCTCTTCATTTGAACAATCTTCCCCAACTTGTTATCATTTTAAATCTCTTTAGCAAGCCTCAACTCATTCTTATCTTTTACCTTTTCTGTCTTTCTTCCTTTAAGTAAATAAGTAAGCATTTTGCATTGTTCCATTTCGTAGACATGCCTCTTATACATGTGAGATGATACAATCTCAATTTATGTGAAAGTTTTTGTAAAACCATCCTGGTTTTATTAGATATGCCCCACTTTTCTTCTTCATTGAAATAGTTTGCAAGTTCTTCAGTATCTCACCTTTCATATCTCACTGCAATTCCCACGTAGCCTTCCTTTTTAAAATTTTAGACCCAGTATTTCCATAAGCTTACCGAAATCAGCTTTCTTGAAGCTCAGAGTGAGTGTCTGACTATATTTGTGTGAATATAGTCAGACACACACCTTTAGCTTTGTATGAAATGATCACTCTCATTCAAAGATCCCACTATTTCCAACACATCTATTTCAGTCTTCTGTTTGGCCACTCTGATGTAGCTTTCTTTACTTTCTCTCTGGACATCATTGACTTTCACACATACTTGCTGTCTTCTTAGTTCACTGTTTTTAGTCTAGGTGATTTCTGTTTCCACATTAATGAACCCAACCTCATTGCTTCTCATTACCATCTTCTTTCTCTCTCATACCAGCTTTGGACTGTCTTGCTCATTTAGTGCCTCTGGCACTCTGTTGACTCAGGAATTGCTCTTGTGAATCCTTCCAATTAAATCTCTGTGCCTCTGGGAGCAACTCTATACAATGTAAAGCCTTCACTTTACAAGACATTTTCAAACCAGCGTACCATAACTGTTTAACCCAAATCAATGCATTATGTTGCTATTTTATTCTCTGTGACTCTGGATTCAGCAATTATGCTAAAAATGTTAAACAGTAGGGACCCCAGATAAAGCTGATCCCCCTGCTGTGTATAGCTATCTCACAGCATTGGCTTTCTTATATGCACACAGATCAGATGACTGCTCCCATATTGTATCTGTAGTATGGAGGGTTAACATATTGATAATCTTCTCTTAGAATTCTGCATTATCACACATCTTGTAGGAGGCTGTTAGTTTGAATCATAAAGTTGATAGCCTCTTTGTGATGACGTTGTGAGCCCAGGGCAGACAAAATCGTCTGAGCATGTGCATGTTTGTGGCATATAGGCTGGAAAGAGACATAGCTCTGGGTCAATATTGGGGTTCCATGCCCTTTAACCTAATGCTAATCTTGTGACCTCATCTCATAACTAAAGTTTAGTGAGGTATTTATAATGAATAACTACAAACCTTCTGGAATGTCTTTTATTGCCTGGGCAGATCTACACACGAATGATAATTTGTTCCAAAGGTGAAGTATAGGGGAAGCATCTCCTGGGAATAAGAGGCCAGGAACTGCTCAACTGAAAGAGCAGGGCCTTAGAGGGAAAGTGATACACAGGGGCTGTACAGACAGCCCCGAAGGGGCGGCCTCCAGCCACCACTTTTACAACCAGATCGGGGCTGTGGCAAATGCATGCCACAGCCCCAATCTGGCCTTTCCAGGGGTCCTTTTTGGGTCCTGGAAAGGGCACAATAGCTTTATGGCACTTCTTCAGGGCTACGTCATGTGGACACAGTGCCAGAGGAGTGCCATGATGCCGTGCGGTGTGGTGTTCAGCACCACACCACCTTGAGGTGTAGCTGTGGTGTGTGTCATATGGACCCTACACCCTGACTCCACCCCAAATCTGGCCTTTAAGGCCAGTCTGAACAGGGCCTCAGTTTCAGTTATTTAGCTGTAGCACAGACTCCATTTATAAAGAAGTCCACAACTCCTAATCACACACTAGTTGCATCTGCTGAGGAGAGGAACCTCGGTGGCTTGATGGCTGCATATAGAGTTACCAGATAAGGGGCACTGCAAGCTCTGGGTTCCCAGGACAGCAACCTGAAACTTGGATTGGTTCTTTGGTATGTTATACATGATGGAAGAGGCCTATGTCTGGAGACCCAAGGAGGGGCCTGTGAATTTCTGATGGCCTACTCCCTCCCTCAAAACAAAACACCTCACAGCCCACTTACATTGCATTGTTTTACGAAAATGATCAAACACGTAGCTCTTCAGGTATTTTCTTGGCTTTTGCCAGAATCTATTTCCCCTATGAAATGAACAGATCATTTAACCCTGCAAAATGTTGTGTATTCACTTAGGACATTATTACACGGAGACCTATGTGCTCCCATCCCAAAAATGGTTAAAGTGCTGGCATCCTGGAAAGAAAATTTGCTAATGATTATCATGCACAGAGCACAACAGGTGAAAAACACATTATTTATGCAAGAAAGTGGGTAAAAAATGAATTTGAGTAACAGACAGATGAGGACAAATCCTATTGATAGCTTGGAAATAACTTTTTTGTGCATGCTCAGAACTGCCATATCCACAAGTGCACACACACACACACATGATCCAAAGAAGGAAGAGAAATTGGGAGGAAAATACTCTTTGCCCCAAGAAGCTATTTCAGGGGAAGGCAGACTGAGGTTTCCATTTGCAAACTCCCATAAAATCACATTAACATTGTGGCTGGTCCATAAACCTGCCTGATTTCAGCAAGGGCTAAAACTCCCAGATGCCCTCCTTTTCAGGACATATCCTCTATTTCTCCCTCCTGTGCAGGAGGAATCCCAAAACATTCTCTCTCTGCTATCTCCCACCAGCTGTTCCCTTAATTCAAGGCTGCAGAGGAGGAGACCAGCCACACAAGGGAAAGAGGTGTGTGTGTTGTCTGTGTGTCCTTTAAGAACAAGGCTGCCTCCCTCTCCTTGACACAGCAAAGGAACAATGGGAAATCTGGGAACAGGGAGAAACAGGGACATGGTTTTCAGACTCCTGCAATTACGTGAAGAAAGCTAATTCATGAACAAACTGGAAATGAAAACCTGGTATTTTTTGCAAAAATGCCTATTCCCTGATTCATCTCACTTTCTGTTTGGATTCTAACCTGTTTGTGTGCAGCACCATCAGAAAAGCAATTGCAAAATTGTCCCTAATGCCCTGGATGACCCTGCATTGTGACCAGTTTAACTTCCTAATTTTCCCCGTGTGAGAAAGTCCTTAGACTGTGTTCTGCATTCTGGTTGTTGACCATAGCTGAAAAGGACATTGTAACAAGGAAGACTATCATTTCCTTATATAATATATATTTACTATGTTTTCCAGATCCAAACTGAACAAATTCTTTTTCAGAACGACCTACTTAAATTTTCAGCTTTGAGACATAACCCTCCCTGGGCCCAAAACCAGTCTTCTTCTGCATTGCAAAATTGATCTTGGAGGCACTGGTGCCAGACCCTGGCCATGTCCTCCAGCATGGTACATTAAGCATTGATCTCAGTTGGTAGAGACATGCTATTGGAATGAAAATGGTAAAGCTTAACATATGAAGGGGAGAATTTGTGGTTGGAGAAAGAGGTCAAGAAAGACAGAGGAGGGAAAAGGGAAAAGGTAATAGTGGTTCCGTTCCTACCTCTCGGGCAGGTCCCAGATGGTGGAGCTGGGGGACTGTCGCTCCGATAGGAGGGCCCTGACATCTGGTGTCCCTCAGGGAGCGATTTTGTCCCCTATGCTATTCAACATTTACATGAAGCCGCTGGGAGAGATCATCCGGAGACATGGGGCGCGGTGTTATCAGTACGCTGATGACACCCAGATAATTTTCTCTATGTCTCCGACTGATACAGTAACTAAGGATGGCATCTCTCCTCTAGATGCCTGCTTGGCGTCGGTAATGGGCTGGATGAGGGAGAACAAACTCAGTGTGAATCCAGGGAAAACGGAAGTACTGGTGATAGGTTCCCCGGTTTCTGGTGGTGAGATCTGTCGCCCGGTCCTGAACGGGGTCACGCTCCCCCTGAAGGACTCGGTGCGCAGCTTGGGAGTGCTCCTTGATTCGTCGCTCCAGTTGACTTCTCAGGTGGATGCGACGGTCAGGAGTGCCTGCTATCAGCTTCGGCTGATACGCCAGCTGCGTCCCTACCTGGACCGAAAGGACCTAGAAACTGTTGTACATGCTTTGGTAACCTCTTGATTGGATTTCTGCAATGCACTCTACATGGGGCAACCCTTATACCAAACCCGGAAGCTGCAATTAGTGCAGAATATGGCAGCCAGATTGGTCGCTGGTAGTTCCAGGTCAGACCATGTAACACCTATTCTAAAAGATCTTCACTGGCTGCCTATTCGCTTCCGAGCTCAATACAAGGTGTTGGTTTTGACCTATAAAGCCCTAAATGGCTTGGGCCCAGGGTACTTGGAGGACCGCCTCTCCCCATATAATCCGCCTCGCACACTCAGAACTTCCGGGACTAAACTGTTGGAGGTCCCTAGGTCCAATCATGTGCGGACCTCACAGAAGGCTTTTACTATTGCTGCCCCTCCCCTTTGGAATAAGCTCCCTGCAGAGCTTCGCTCCGCCGCCTCATTAGCTGCTTTTAAAAAACAGTTGAAAACATACTTATTCCGGCTGGCCTTCCCACCTTAATTTGTCTATTTATTTTCCTGCCCTCTTTCCCCTCTTTTCTCTTTTGACCCTGGATTGATGTTTAATTTTCATTTTTTTTCTGCCCCTGCCATGTGTATTTTTCTATTTTATCGTTTTCCTGTTCCTGTCTTGTAGTAATGTTTTTAACTGATTATTGGATTTTAACTTTGTATTGTAATGTTTTTTAAATTTTGTAAGCCGCCCTGATCATATCCATGGAAGGGCGGGATATAAATAAAATTTATTATTATTATTATTATTAATAGGGATGTGATGAAAGCCTGTCACTGTCACTGTCTCTTAAATATAGCCTGAAACACACAAGCAAAAAGAAGTGGCTTCCAGGCATGTTGAAGGTGCACCATTTAGATGATGCATTTAGACAGGATCTTAACACCAGGGAACACTGCCATTAATTCTGCTTCCATAAAAACAACAAGATCTGTTTGATTTAAAGCTTTCACTGATCATCATGTTACCCTTTTCATTTGGGTCTCTGGAGTGTCATGTCTGTGCATGCAGAGAAATTGTACGTAGAGAAAATGAAATCCTATCCACACTTGGCTGGGGAAATCAGTCCCATTGTGATTTATCTTTACAATCTAATTCCTCTCCTTCCCCCTTTGAATTCCCTCACAGCTGTCTGGAAAGCCATGGACTGGAAAGGTGTGTAACTAATAGTCCCATGTTTTTAAAAATAAACCTTACTACAGGAATTATTTGTAAGTCCTCCACTGTTCTGCTAAGGTCCTCCTAATTCAGACCTGCAACTTCGCTGATTGAGTCTATCCATCTTGTGTGTGGTCTTCCTCTCTTTCTGTTGTCTTCCCCAGCATTACCATCTTTTCTAATGAGCCATGCCTTCTCATGATGTGACCAAAGTCTGCCAACCTCAGTTTCATCATCTTTCCTTCCAAAAAGAGTTCAAGCATGATCTGTTCAAGGATCTATTTGTTTGTCTTTCTGGATGTTCATGGCATCCTCAGCACTCTTCTCCAGTAGCATATCCGAAATGAGTTTCTTTCTGTCAGCTTTCTTTACTGTTCAGTTCTCATACATAGTAATGAGAAATATGATGGCTTGGATGATTCTGACTTTAGCACTTTGCTGTACATCTTTACACTTTAGGATCTTGCCTAGTTTTTGCATGGATGCCTAGTCTTGTTCCTATTTCTTGACTGCAATCCTTGTTCCTTCAGTGTTGGATCAAATGTACAGAAATAATTTATTTCAATTTCCTGAGCTTAGTCTAGGTTGAACATGTAATCTTTCATGGTCATTATTTTGTTTTCTTAACGTTCAGTACATGGGTGTTTTTGGCTCAGGGTGACCAGACTTGGTCCTCCCCCTTTTCAGGACCTGTCCTCCATTTCAAACTCCTGTCCAGGAGAGATTCTCCATTTTGAGCAGTGCTGAGAATGGCCTTTTTTTGTTTGTTTAGTTTTTGTTTTGAGTTTTTATTTGGTCAGGTTCTCCATTTTTTTTCCTTTTGTGTTTTTCCTCCTGGAAGTCCTGCCCCAAAAGTCCTGCCTCTGGAAGTCTCATCCTCGGAAGCCTTCCCTCCAGAGGTCCCATCCCTGGAATCCTCCCCAGCACTTGGTGCGGGAACACCATTGATTTTGGGCACTTGGTCTTGAAAAGGTTCGCCATCACTGTTCTAAAACCTTTGGCTGTAGATCATCTGGCCCTAAAAACTTGAAATTCATTTAGATTAACAAAGTATTCCTATACTGCCTCTTTACTTATTCTGTGCTGTATTTTCCCTACTGCATCATCTCCTCCATGTTTCCCAGGTTGAGCATTCTTTTTCTATTGTGAGAACACTGTAGGTATTGAATAGTTATTAAGGTATTGTAGGTACTGATTAGTTCTGCTATTTCTCTGTCCCCTGTTATCATTTTGCCATCTTCTCCATGCAATTGCTTTAACATTTCCTTCCTTCTTTAGCTATAGACATAACCAAAAAAGCCCTTTTTATTATTCTTAACCTCTCTAGCAGGCCTGAGCTCATTCTGCATTCGTTTTTTCTCACTTTTCTCCTACTTGTACTTGCTATTTGTTTTAATTCCTCTTTGGTGATTCCCCACTTTCCATTTCTTATACATGTCCCTTTTAAAACTTAGCTCTGTTGAATTTTCTTTAATTATCCATTCTGGTTTCTTGAGACACCTCTCATTTTTCCTCCTAATTGGAACTGATGAAATTGTGCCTTCAGTATCTCCCTTTTGAGAAACTCCCATCTGTCTTGAACTCTTTTTTCTTTTAGTATTCCTGACCATGGGATCACCCCAAATATTTCCATGTGTTTACTGAAATCAGCTTTCCTAAAGTCTAAAATGCATGTCTGACTATGCTTGGCTTCTCCTTTCCACTGTATAACAAACTCCAGGAGAATATAATCACTAACACCTAAGGATCCTGCCACTTCCACCCCATTAACCAGGTCATCCCTGTTGGTGAGGATCAGATCTAAAACAGTTGATCTCCTTGTTGCTTCCTTTGGACAATGCAATTTTAATGCACTGTAGTCTTTACAACCATATTTGACAAGCCAAAATCTATCTATTATTAAGTAAGATGACTGGAAGATCTGACCTTTTTAATGTAAAATTCTTCCTATAATGTAAATGCTCAAATGTCACTCTTGTAGTATCCAAATTTGGCTCTGAGGCAGCTAGGATTAGAACCCACTATGTCTATAGAGACAGAGTTAGTGATAAATAGAGTTAGATTTAGCAACTTCCTCAACTCTTGTTTTATTGTGTGAAATATTATTGTGGGGAATTTTATTGTGGGAAATTTTGATGACTTGTATATCTTTACTGAATGCCTAAATTTTGGGTCTATGGACTTTAATAAACTATGACTGACTGGCATACAAGTTGAATAGATAGAGTGGTAGGATGCAGTCTTGCCTGAAACCTGTGCCAGTTGGGAACCAATTCTCCATGTTTTATTTTGTCCTAAGTGCAGATTTCTCTTTAGGATTTTGAGATGTGGTGTCACTCCATTGTCTTTAAGGGCATGCCATAGTTTTTCATGGTCTATGCAGTCAAAAGCTTTGCTATAGTCTATAAAGCAAAAAAGTGTTGCCCTATGTAATTTGAGCATATGGTCTTTCTCATAATTTGGAATTATCAGTCAGCTGTCTTGGGTGAAAGAGGAGCCAATGGAATTGTCTTGGTCTTCACAGAGCAGCTGAGAACATCAATTAAATTTTTCCACCTTCTTCAGGTTCAGGAAGAATATAGAAAGACATTTACATGACTACTAGGGAACAAGTAAAACAAAGAGTGGAGGCAGGAATTCTGGAGAGGGAGAGAAGAAAGAGATGTTTGGTCAGGAGTTGCTTGAGAGCTGAGAAAGAAAAAACACACAAAACAGACCTGAGTGAATGAAGAATGAAAAGAAAAAGGCATCACTTGCCTAAGCATAAGGATAAGAGAATGACATTTGTACCATGTTTTTCCCCTAACAGTGGTGCAACTGTAATGTGATTCAAACAAAGAAAGGAAATTGCATTGTGGCATCTACCATTCAGTATTTGGTGATTGAGATGGAGATAGATGAGGAAAAGCAACAAAACTGCTTATAGTACTATATTTAGGAACTCGTAAAAGAGCTTCGCTGCATTGAACACTACCTCCCACTGAACCTCAGTGCCAGCCAGAGTTTTAGAAACATTAAAAGGGGAAAGAGGTCCAGGAGGAAGGGTCTACAACATGTGGTCTGAAGTAGCCTCGGGTAGCTGTGGGGTCAGCAATGCATAGTAGTATGTATGAACTTTATGTATTGCACTGTTTCAGGAGCCAGTGTAGTGCAGTGGCTTGAGCATTGGATTCTAACTCTGGAGAACAGGGTTTGAATCCTCACTTCCCAAGATTCTTTCTGTTGCCCTGAAAACTGGAAAAGAGGACCAGGCCCAAGCATCAGGGCCAGGGCCAGAGGTCTGGGCACCCAAACCATGTGCAACCCTCAGAAATGCCATAAGATGAAGGGGCTCCAACAGAAAGAAGAGGAGAGAGAGGAGGGAGGAAAGCAGGAATAGGCAACTTAATTGAAGGAGGGAAGAAATATTTTAACAAGGAATTAGTTCAGAGAAGAGATTTGGGGATGGAAGAATCTTCCTAAATAACTATTTCTCAATCAGACAAGCTGTCTCATCACTTAGCAACAGTACATTGAGAGCTTTTTTAGCCTCCATAATATTTCTTACCTCCAGCTTGCAAATGAGGCGCACACACACACACACACACACACACACACACACACACCTCTTTTTGGAGTAGAAGTTTCTTCAGTTTGCACACAATATCTGTAGACAAACTTAGGAACCTCTCTCTCTTTGAAGAAAGAACAAATATGCAGCAAGCACAAAAAAATCAATTGAAAGGGGAAAGCAAAAAAGTAACTATAAGGCCTAAATAGGATGAAGCTATATTAAAGAAAATGTATTCTAAATTAAGCTAATCTTTGCATATGTCACACAAATTAGCTGATATGAAAACCCCTACTGAGATGTTTACAAGCCTGATGTGACTTGTAGAATCATAGAATCATAATAGTCCCACTTGATCATTTGCTGGTCCAAAAAACCATTGGGCCCTGTGTCCCCTCAGCTTTAATTTTGACTATGCATTGTATATACACTGAAGATATCAGTTATGAATGTGTTTGGCTCGTGACTGTGTTTTGTATTGTATTAATGTCCTTCTCCCCCCATCATTCAGAGCATATGGACTTTCATTTTCTCCAGTCAATCTTTACAGTCATTAAAGGTCAGACAGAGATATCAAAATGGAAAAAAAGTTCTGTCTTCATGCACACATTGTACATCTGCATTGGTTCTGCTTTAGAAGCTTTATTCAAGTTTCCAAGGGAAAGTTCTCAGAAATCCCACTGAGTTTCATTTCATTCTTTTCTGGACTGAGCTCAGTGTCTGACAAGTATAAGTCCAGCTGTCTGCCTAGATGAAAATGAAGCTCGTCTAACTTTTTGCTCCAAAATGAACATTCTTGTCATGTTTTTCAGATACAAATGGTGTAAGGATATAACTATTCCCATTTCCTGTTTTCATTCCTAGGAATGATCAGGTGATAATTGAAATGCAAACAGATCTATACTCATATCCACTCTGTCTTAAGTCATTCAGCAAATATTTTTTTTAAATAAGCGTTTAAAATTCCTGTGTATGTAATTAACTTTTCCCAATATAGAGGACCTTTGAGTAAAATAATCAGTTAAGCTATGAGAAAATAATAACGTATAAATATCTCCACTAAACAAATCGTCATTGTGTTAGGTTAAAAACAAAGGCTGATTTAAAACAATTGATAAGCCCTATCTCTAGTTGATGACATGTTCTCCGGAAAAATTCCCTGTGTTTTTGGCTTCATGAATAATTCACAAATCTCTCTCTCCCCCTCCTAGCTCTGTCTTTTTGTGATTGAGTTGACTGGCTGCAAAGTGTCAGAGTACTTCCTCATTTTGATCCTGATTTGTTCTTCCATAGAGATCTCCCTTCTAAGGCAAAGCAGCATTACTCTCATTTGATTCTCGGAGTGCTCCGCTTTCCCTCTTACATTAGTCAGCCACAGTGATGAGAACAATATTTAATTTCCAAGGTACAGTCATCTCAAAAATCAAAGGGATGAAGTGATGAGATCAAGGATGTTCGGGGATGTTAGTGTAGTCATTACTGTCAACCAGCCTGTCAAAGAGCAGAGATAATCCACCCTGTTGGCTTCCAATGCAGAACGGTGTTTTCACTAAAGTCAGATTTCAGGTGTCAAGACACTGTTTAATTCTTCCCTCTTGGATAACACACTCTATCCTTCCTAATATCTGTAGAACTCACATTTAATATTTTATGCATACATTCCTCTCTGAACCCATGCAAGTGTTCAAAAACAGTATATATTAAAATGAAGCTTTATGCGATGCATACATTAAATTTGACACTCTCTTGAGTAAGAGTGTTTGCTTGAGGGCTTTTAATTTTTAAATTCTTTTTAGAAAAAGACCTCTGGTTCTATAATCCTTATTTCAGATGAAGAACCTCATTAAGAGCATTACACACTCTTGTTCAGATCAATAGGGGACATATCTTAGAAAAAAAGAGCTGAAAAATTATAATCTTTTAAAAATGCCACTTTGATCATTTAGTAAATACCTTCACCTTGTCCGAAATTCATTACTCCCTTATTCGCATCCCATGTGCCTTTGAGGATTCAGGTCAAGCAACAACATATAGGGAGTTGGGGAGTAATAAAAACTAAGAATATGAAAACCCTGAGTTGCACTAGCAATAAAATTTTACAGAGTGGAGTATTGCTTAGGATTCTGTTTTGGTGGTTAGTGTTTTGAGGCCAAAATAGATGGCCCTGAAGGAATGGCATGATACTTGCCCATGAGAGAGCCAGACTGGGACCTCAGCAACTGTACGCTGCAGCCATAATCCAGCTATTTGCTGGCTTAAAAAGAGGCGGCAAAATGCCACTCTTTTTTGAATTGGCAAAAGTCTTGTCTTTTCTTTGATCCCAGTTAGACTTTAGCCATCTTTTCCATGCAGTGTCCCTATAATTTCCATGTTCGGCATCATGATGACATGCTAGGCTTGCCTCAGGGCAGCACGTGCACATGCCCCGCAACCCTAGCATGTGATGAGGGTGTTGCAGCTGCACAGCACCACCCAGACGGTGCGCACAGCTATGACGTCGTAGCAGTGCAGCGTCCAAACAGCGCTGCATGGCTGCGATGCCATTGCACCATCTCTGGTGTTTTGCAGTGGCACAGCAGCAGTGCAAAACAGAAACTGCATCTGCGCACTCTTTTGTTGCTGCGTAGCAACACTTATCGATTTGGTTGCTGCGGTAACGCTGCATAACAATGAGAGGCGGCTTCCAGCAACCTCTTCCTGGCGGTCTGTACCATGCCCTAGTTTACCCCCTTTTTGTAGTTGGGGATGGCTTTTAGTTTTTTCCAGTTACCTGACACTTCTCCTGTCCTCCAGAAATTCTCAAAGGTTATTGCCAGTGGTTCGGAGATTGCTTCTGCCAATCCTTTAAAAATCTTTAGATGTTGTTCATCCATAGTTCATCCAACTTACTTGAATTCTTTACCTGTTCTGTGCTGCATTTCCCCTACTGCATCATCTGCTCCATTTTGTCCACCCATGTTTTAGAAAGACAGGGAGGAAGAGTAGGAGGAGAAAGGGGAATAGTCACAGTTATAGTTGTAATACTTGTCCTTTCACATAGAAGGAAAGATATTAAGATATATTGAGCAGTGCAATCATAAACACGTTGTCATGTTATAGTATGAGTAAGGAAAATGTACGTAGACTGAGAATATACAGTGGACCCTTGCCTTATGCGGGGATCTGTTCCGGACCCCCCTCTATGCATAAGGAGAATTCCGCCTATGCTGGAGCCCCATTCATTTTAATGGGACTCATGTGCACGGCAGTGTGGCAGCGCAGAGGCGCGCATGCGCCATGGGCACATGCCCCATTCATCTGAATGTGATGCACCTCCCCTTGCACCCTGCACACTCCTCATGGCTTGAGCGCACGAGCTCAAAGCCACGTATAGTGCACCCACGTATAACACGGGCACACTGTACTTGTTTAATTTTGGTGCTTTTGTTTCAGCAATGACTAAAGTTGCCTCGACACATTTAAACTGAGGCAGAATCAAATTATTTTCAGCTCCCTTTATTGTTTGATGGGATAAACAATGTCTAACAAGTTTGAGAGAAATCCATTTTGATGCCATTTCCTCAATTAGACCTGTTAAACGTTTTTTGAATGAGTGAACTTGGTTTAATTTTACACTCTGAGCTAATTGTTAAGCAAATGTTTTAAATGTGGAAGACTACAGTACCAATCACGTTAATTTTCAGTGTCTTTATATATCAGGCCGCTGACTCTAAGTAAATGAAATGGCTGCTGTTCTGCTAAAAGTTAGTAGTACTTGATTATTCTCTAACTGCTCCATAATTTGTGGATGAGGGAGAGGATGCTCATTCACTGTAACCAGCTATAACAGCTGACGTTTGCAAGGAACTAGATATAGGCAACAAGATAAATTCCGAATGTGTTATTACACTCATCATGAGCTGCAGGCACCCTGTGAAAATTCTTATACAAACTTACTAGGACCTGCACATTTTGAACTAATTTGAGGACTGGAACTTTGCTTAACAATGGGTTTTATATTTCTCTGAATGTTGTGACATAGTTATCAACAGCTTCAATGTACTAAAATTGACAGCTTTCATTATGCATGTTGGGAAGAATTAAACTGAATTTATATTTAAATAGATAGTTTGAGGAAGAGTTTTAAATATAAAAAAGAAGATTGGTGTAGCAATAAAATGAGTAAATAGACAAACTTGCCCAGTTCCATGCATAATTGACACCAGAGCATATCTCAGGAGCTCGACAGACTGGTCTGTTTTCCCTCCAGAGGGAGCCTGGAGCAACCAAATCACACGGGCTCCCTCTGCAACAAAAAGAACCTGCTAAAAGCAGAGGTGTTTTGGCACATGTGGGTGCCACCATCATTGCGCCATTGCGCACTGTGTCACGTCAGTGACGCAAGTGCAACACCCTGACATGCAAATGTGGTGCCGTGCTTGTGTCATCATGGCCATCAAGCCTCTTTTTAAAGACCTCCAGGGAAGGAGACTCCACTACACTCCGAGGGAGTGGGTTCCACTGTTGACCAGCCCTTACTGTCAGGAAGTTCTTCCTAATGCTGAGGTGGGATCTCTTTTCCTGCAGCTTGCATCCATTGTTTCGGGTCCTATTCTCTGGAGCAGCAGAAAACAAATTTGCTCCAGCCTCAATATGACATAACTTCAAAGGGCTATACAGACCACCCCTTTCCTGGTTGGATTGGGACTGCGTCAACCTCACGCCAAGGCCCTGATTTGGCCTCTGGAGGGTGAAAAAAGGAGGTGCAAAAAGTGGCTCCTTTTTGTGCACTTCAAAGGGCACCATAGTGACTGTGGCATGGCTGTATGGCGTCATCTGAATGCAGCACTGTAGGTGCGTCGTGATGACACATGCCATCTGGAGTGGTGTGCACCACCATGTCACCCTGGGGGTGGAGTCAGGGCCTGTGTCGTCATGATGCTGCACCCTGACTCTGCCCACTGGCTGGCCTTTCAGGATAGCCCCTTAGAGAAATACTAGGTTAATCTAGTACGAAAGGAGAATAGAGGTCATGAGAGTTTTTTTAAAAACTGACATACTGAAGAAACAATTTCAAACAGTTCCAAAATAGGAGATATCTAAGGACACTAAAATGGTTCTTTAAACAATTTTCAGTTGAGCTAAGATTTAGAAGAGACATGTACAAGAAATGGAAAAAGGGGGAAATCACAAGAGAGGAATTCAAACAAACAGCCAGCTCATGTAGGGAGAACATCAGAAAAGCTAAAGCACAGAATGAGCTCAGGCTGGATAGAGAGGTTAAAAGCAATAAAAAGGGATAAATGATGAAATAAGTATGAAAACAGGCCATCTTTATTTATGAAAGCTACCCGTTAGAAACCTGTTGAAGAAGATAATGTGGTGCCAGAAAATCCCACTCATTCTGTCTCTAAAGGAAAGACCAGCAGTCTGCTTCACAGGTGCTTTAACAGACTGAGGTTAGTAAATATTCTGTTTCTGCACAGTTAGAGGGACAACTTCAGGTTTAGAAATATTGCAAGGCACTGAATGAAAGACCATCTGGCAGTCCTATTCATCACCTATGCAAAGATCAAAATTAGTCCAAACAAATTATGTCTGGTATTTATCCCCTAGCACTATTCATTTAACGTATTCACATTTACTTCATCCTAATGGAGGAGAACTTTTCCTCCTCTCAGTGGAAAACATCCAGGAATGCAAAACCATGTAAAATGGCATATTGTGCCAACTGTTTAATTGCGGGATGCACAGGGAATGAATCACTTTTGTGAAATTGTTTTAAGATCTACCCTCCTGGGTCCCAAGAACTGATTTCTGCAGAGTCTTTTATATTGGCATTCCTTGAGGAACCTGTACTACCAACCTTTACCTTCTTTGCTTTTATGTCCCCTCCACTCACACAGCCTATCCTGTAGCTCTCCAGAATTTTATTGGCATCTGAGGTTTAGGTAAGGTTTGGAACCATATTGAATTACTACCACTCCATTTGGACCTGGTTTTGTTGCTATCTAACTAGACAACATCTTGCAAAGCTATGAGAGCAGCTGTCCACACAGATATCAACAGGCCATACATTTAACCCAAAGTCTCATTTTTAAAAATAGTCATTTGATGAAGATATCCTGTAGAACCAAGAGTAAGAAGCTGGTTAATTTCTATGTCTCATTCTTTGGTACCCAGAGGTTGTTGGATTAAAGCACCCAGAATCCATGACCTCACTGGAATAATAATAATAATAGCAATAATAATACTTTATTTATTTATAGCCCGACCAATCACAAGGAATTGGGGCAGGTTACAACCATAAAAGGCTTCTGGGAGCTGAAATCAAATAACATCTATGGTATCTAACTCAGTTCTAGTTGACAGAGGGCTGTATTATTATACAACATCAATATACATTGGTTGTAGAGCTGAGCTAAAGTTTTAATTGTGAAAGATTTTTATTAAGAATACCTCAAATCAAGTGGACAATTTTGGTGGATCCAGGAATAAATTTTAGCTCCCCCCCCCCAGAAATTCAGTAGGCCACACCCTGACATACTCCACAAAAATTCAATGGTATGGTAGGGCTCAAAGTGAGAAAATTACCTGTGTTAAACCATGCTGAGAGAGGATCATATTATGGAGGAGCAGCTGATTTTCTGGAAGCTTCCAAGAGTGCAATTCCCCTCTAAAACAAGACATATGTCTCCTACATATTTTGCATTAGCATGAGAAAGTAATTCATTTTGCTGCTATGAGGTGTGTGTCCAAGGGGATGGGGGCAGATGCAGGCTGTGGGTCATGAACTGACCCTCCCCTCAGAATATTGCTCCCCTCACGTTTTTCACAACTGCTTCAGTTAGCTGCTTTATACCAATTTTAATAATTTCCCCCTTTTTCCAATGGTTATGTGAGTTGGCTTGTAAGTAATCAGGTGCAGTAATGTGCACAAAATTCCTACTTATAGCTGCTGACTGCGTATGTATTTGTTGGATCCAAATGGATGCAGTGGATCACTATGTATGTTGCAAAAGGTCATTTGTGCAATGACTGAATGGACAAGAAAAATAAAGATAAATTACATAAAGATGGTCAGTGTAGAAAAATTGTACAAACAACAACAGCAGAGAGGGCAGGTTTAGAGCCCAAGTAGGAGATTTTCTTCAAGGAAGGAAAAACAGAGAAGAATTGAGAAAAAGACTGGAAGCATGTTTTCATTGCTGGTGATGAACCAGGACTCTTAAGTTTGAGGAACCACCAAGGTCTCATGATCTCCTTCTGAGAGAAGAGAGGCTGAAAACCTCTCACAGGCATCATTCATCTACTTTCTGCTTCCCATAACCACTGTTCTGCAAACAACCAAATGTACCTTGGCCAGTCAGGGATAATGTGGCCAATGTAAGCCATCTTTTTGCAATCATATAGCCACATTTGCCCTGTTCCTTGGGAATGCTAATAAAAATGACCCTATATCATCATGTAGACCTTGGAAGAAGTAACAAGGTTTTCTTTTTTAGTTGAAGGAGGAAGGATATCAAGCCTCTTCAGCTACTCCATATGACAACATTGATAATGTTTAGGAATGCCAAATGCTCCCCATTTCAGAAGAGACACATTCCTGGAACAAAAATAGGTTATTTCACTCTTCATTACATGGCCAGTCATATTTGACTATGTGGGAGCATCACAAAGCCAAATCAGATTGAGGACTATGAAGAAGTTGCTTTAAAAAGAATTAAATTTTGGGATGTAAACTCCCAGAGTCGTCATCCAAAAAAGTAACTTTTCCAAGCTTTGGGTGTTTTTTTTAAACACACCCCTGCATTTCATTCTGGGCCTGTAAACAACAACAATCCAACAATAGATTGTATATGTGTATGTGTATGGGGTGGGGTGAAAGATCTGAATGGCATCAGCCTATTTTAGCTTGATCTTAAGGTAAAGTGAAATATTATATTTTCTGCCCGATCTCCATTCACTTGGCTCAACCTCACTCTCAAAATCACAACATAGTGAATTTAAAACAGAAAAAAAAATTATTTGTTCCTTTCCCATCCCAGCTGTCATGACAATAGACATGATGGATTTGGCTTACCTGCTCACACCATGCCAATGCTCAGCTTGAGTCTCTTCTGTTGACTGCTTCATGTGGAGATGCCTTTCAATCAAAGGGCACAAAAGGCAAGGGCAGAGGTGGGAGACACAAAAGGCACCTTAAGAGTAGAGCAGCCACTGTTTTGTAAAAGAGCAAGAGAAATACAAAAGCATTTCCTGAAAAGGTGGGGGCACACAATGGGATGATGTGTTGGACTAGAGATGCCAAAAGGTAACACACAGAAAAGGGCTGCTGTGAAAAATATATCAGGAATTGGAGAGTGAGGAACAGCACAGTGGCATGACAAGAAGGGTTATAGTAAAACAGGTAATTAAAACCTAAGCTTGCAAGAAAGGGCTGAAGACAAGTATAGATAACTGGGCAAGGAAGAGGAGAAAAACAGGTAACAAAGTGAAAGAAAACGTAATCCAAATATCTATCTGCTATTTGATTGCATAGTCAATGTTGATGATTTTAATTGTTGCCTGCTTATTTTAACCAATTCTATCTTATTATTACCTTTTGTCCTATATGTATTTTGTAGATTGTATGCCATTGGCAGGTTTCATTTTTATTGATTTTATTGTTTGTATGTACAATGCTGTGTACATTTACAACACTATAAAAATAAATAAATAACTAAATAAATAATAAAATGATACCCAAAAAATTAAAATGTAGTCTTACATACAAGTAGGAGAAACATAAAATTTAGTGCAGGAGATTTATCTTTATCTATATCTTTATTTTTTTGTCTTAGGTGTGCAAAGGCAAGCACAGTGGATCAGATGAGTCTGATATTTGCCATCAGTCTTGGCCTTTGGCATTGTCTGACAATAGACAACCATGAAGGCTTGCCTAAACCTAGATAAAATGAGAGTAATCACTTCTCTTTCTTCATGTTTCTAGCAACATTTCTGGTATATATTTTTTCATCCCTCCCCAGTCAAGAGAAAAAATTACTTTTCAGAATTGTCTGTCAGTAGTCTCCAATGTCCAAAATTCAAAATGACCTGAATAGACTAGAAAGCTGGGCCAAAGCTAACAAAATGAAATTCAACACGGAGAAATGTAAGGTACTGCACTTAGGGCGGAAAAATAAAATGCACAGATATAGGATGGGTGACACCTGGCTGAAAGAAACTACATGTGAAAGGGATCTGGGAGTCCAAGTAGACCATAAGTTGAACATGAGTCAACAGTGTGATGAGGCAGCTAAAAAGGCCAATGCAATTTTAGGCTGCATCAATAAAAGTATAGTGTTTATGCCAAGGGAAGTAATAGTGCCACTATATTCTGCTCTGGTCAGGTCCTACCTGGAATATTGTGTCCAGTTCTGGGCACCACAATTTAAAAAGGATGTGGAGAAACTGGAGCATGTCCAAAGGAGAGCGACTAAAATGGTGAAGGGTCTGGAAACCATGCCCTATGAGGAACGACTCAGGGAGCTGGGGATATTCAGCCTGGAGAAGAGAAGGTTAAGAGGTGATATGATAGCCCTGTTTAAATATTTGAAGGGATGTCATATTGAGGAGGGAGCAAGCTTGTTTTCTGCTGCTGCAGAGACTAGGACCCGGAACAATAGATGCAAGCTACAGCAAAAGAGATTCCACCTCAACATTAGGAAGAACTTCCTGACAGAAAGGGCTGTCCGACAGTGGAACAAACTCCCTTGGAGTGTAGTGGAATCTCCCTCCTTGGAGGTCTTTAAACAGAGGCTGAATGGCCATCTGTTGTGGATGCTTTGATTTGGATTTCCTGCATGGCAGGGGGTTGGACTGGATGGCCCTTGCGGTCTCTTCCAACTCTATTATTCTATGATTCTATGAATGACGTTTGTATATGCCATGTGTGTATCTATATGGATATGAAAATATTCATATATTACTGGCTACCATTTTGTGGCCTCTCTTTGGTTGTTGTTTTTAAAGCAGAAATGGATAGCTACCTTTCAGGAATGATTTAACTATAGATTCCTGCACTGAAAGGAAGGTTGAACTGGATCACTTTTTAGATACCTTCCAAATCTACAGTTCCATGATTCAATGATCCTCTAATGTGGAGTGATGATACAAATTGACCAGGTCTTACCATCATCTGTTTTCATTTCTTTAAAAAGCAAATCCATATTGTAACTCTATGATGTATCAAAGACACTCAGCTTCTACTGAACAAATATCTAGCATTAATGTATTTTATGAAATAAGTTACACTTCAAGTGACATCACTTACAGAAAATTCATTTCCATTTGTCTCTCTCTGTTGTCTTTGTTCATAAAATCCCTCCCTCATCCACTCTTTCATGCATCGAGGGAAATAGATATCTATTTTCAGCTTGTTAATTTATGATAAACAGGTGGCGTGGGTATTTCCAGGCTGGTACATAATAATAATAATAATAATAATAATTATTATTATTATTATTATTATTATTATTATTATTATTATTAATACCCCGCTCTTCAGCCAAGGCTATCATGCCAAAAAAGAAAGGATTTGCCTCACTGCAGGGACTAACATTTTAGTCATTAATGAAGAGTTGAGTCTTGGCTCATCTATCAGAGGAACTGGCAAACCATACTCTGCTAAGCACAAGTGGGATTTGGTCCATTGTGTAGATTCCAAAAAAATATGTGTGTCATTGGGAACACATTGTTAAATCCTTCAGAAGCAAAAGAGCTTCATTTGGGACAAATGCCATTTAGCTGCAATTATGAAGTAAACAGGATGTACAAGAACTTATATAATTAAAATCTTTGTTGACAAAGGAGAAAAGCCAAGAACAATAATTTATACCTGTTTCTGAAGTTTGAAATAAGGGTTTGTTTTCAAATAATACTGGATTTTGGGAGAAATAGCAACCATCTGATGTTAAAAGAGAAAAAGCAGAAGTCAAAAAACAGATCTAAACTGGTAAACTGTTGTGGTAAAGTAGGAGGACATTGGTTTAGGATCAGGAATGTTATCTTTCATGGAATAGAATAATAGAATCTTAGAGTTGGAAGGGACCAAAAGGGCCGTCCAGTCCAACCTCCTGCCATGCAGGAATACACAATCAAAGCACCTCCAAAAGATGGCCTGTTTAAAAATCTCCAGAGAAGGAAACTTCACCACCCTCTGAGTGTGTCCCAATGCTGAACAGCTTACTGTCAGGACATTTTTCCTAATCTCTTTTCCTGTAGTTTGAATTCATTCCAGGTCCTATCGTCTGAAGCAGCAGAAAACAAGTTTACTCCATAGTATGACACACCTTCAAATACTTAAACAGGTCTTTCATCTTAACTGTCTCCTCTCCAGACTGAATATACCCAGCTCCTTAAATCTCTCTTCATAAGGCATAGTTTCCAGACTCTTCACCATTTTGGACACCCTCTTCTGCACATGCTACTGCTTCTCAATATCCTTTTTGAATTGTGGTGACCAGAACTGGGCACAGTATTCCAGATGAGTACTGACCAAAGCAGAATAGAGCTTATTACAATACGCCTGCATCAAACGCAGGTGCAATATAAGTGGTTTTCAGCATATGCTGAAAGCCGTGATGGAAGAAGCAGTGTCGTGCGCTCCAAAGAGTAATGGTACGTGCACCTGCGGTGCATGTGCGCCGCCACCGTACCACAGGCACAAGCCCCATTACTTTAAAATTAATGTCCTTAAAATTATAAATGATAAGCATAACAATATAATTGGTTTCTGTCATAAAAAACTCAGACTTTTTGAAAGATCCAAAATATTGATGAACACTAGCCTCAGTCCTGTTGGTTTGTTCCATTTAAAGTAGACCCAGTGAATCAATTGTTGAATGGCAAGTCAACACATAAAAAAGCTCATTCTTTCTATAGGTCAACTCTGATTAAATTCCAAAACACACTGCAGAAATAATCCAGTTTGAGACTGTTTTAACTGCCCTGGCACATTGTTAGGGAATCCTGGGAATTGTAGTTTATTGTGGCACCACTGCTCTCTGACAGAGAAGGCCAATGTCTCACAAAATTAAAGTCTCCATAATTCCCTAGCACTGAGTCAGGGCAGTTAAAGCAGTCTCAAACTGGATTATTTCCGCATTGTGTTTTGGACCTACGTTTAACAATAAAAGGCTACTGTCTCATTAGCTTGTGAAAATAACAGGCTGTGGGGAGAGCACAGCATCCTAACACCATCAATAAAGACAGACTGGACTATAAGTGGTTTGATTCAATCACAACCACAATCCTGAAGGGAAGGAGAGGGAGAGGGAGAGGCAAAGTGCTGCCTTGAATGTTTGTAAAAACGTGCTTCTTTTTAACCTGCAGAATTTCTTCTTCCCTGTTTTGCACCAACTTTTATGTCCCCCATACTGTGACCTGGTTATGTAAATGCCTTTCTCTATAATACTTAAAATAATAATTCTGTCACTTAGGTGTTTACAGATAGTCACATGATCCACAGACTTAGGAATGCTTTGATAGGTTTCTAACAGTTATGTAGAAATGGGAGAGAACTATAGAGACTGCACATACACAAACCAGTCTCCAGTTTCCTTACCTTCATCAGCAAATGCAGTTATGTAGAGGTAAGAAAAGATGGGCTTGCAAGAAACCAGTCCTCATGTTTACCTAGTCTCCTTCCCCTTGGCTCTCAAGTCAAACCTCTGAAATACTGTGAGGCAAATCAGTCTTTCCCCAGTCCGTAGCAGTTTCACAGTACTCCTGTTTCAGTACTACTCTTCACGTTTCTCTTGAAGAAAACTGACATCAATTTTTATTTTTAAAAATTGTATTTTAATTTGTAATGTTGTTTTACATACACATTTCTAAATGCAGTGTTTCTCTCATGCTCGGGATGAAATGCATTTTGTCTCCAAAGTGGGTATTCTAAGAGTATTTCATTTTTTTAAAAAAGGGAGAATTGTGTTGAAAGATTCAGAAGTGTGAATTCTCACTCTTTGATAACTGTTCTGAGAAAAGAGCAGACCATGCTACACTTGCCTGTCATATATCAGTCAAAAAAGAAGAAGCTTACTTGGGGAGGAGATGTTAAAATGCCAACCCTAATTCTGCCTCCAAAACACAGTTGGATAAGAAAGATAGAAAGCCAGACACTGAAGAGCTGAGTGTCTGAAGTCCTGTCTCTCTCCGGTTTATGAAGAGATCTGCAAATGTTATTGCTCTGTCCCATCCACCTCCAAACAGAATTCTTGCCCATCCCTCTTATCTTAGTTGTCCCTAGGGAAACTGTCATTGTGAAACAGAGTAAGATGCAGAGCTGATACTAAATGATGTCAATTGCACTACAGGTTTTCAGAGTATATTGTTTTTTAGGCTGAATGCCCAGCCAACTAACTTTCTTATGCCACCCTGGGCAAGCAGCAGATACAAGGGGTTGCTCAAACACTCCGTGGTCCATACTATAAAGGCAGACTGAGGAACTATGTTTGTGTTGGTGGGTGACAGGTTGTTTGGCTGGTTGTATATATCAGTGCCCTCTTTAGTAAAATCATTGCTGACATATGAAATCTCTTTGTGATTTTTGTCTTTTTAAGGGCACTTGCCTCCATCCCATCTCTCTTGCCCTTTTTGTTATCTTTTGTCAGCTAAAATAAAGGTAAAATGGCACTTGTAGCTTGATGGGCAGTTAACATCCCTTGCAACACTAATGCAAGATATTTGTCTGCCAGGATTTTTGTTAAAGTGAAGATCAAAATCCAGTTTCCTTGTTACAGTATGGGACTAATGCACCTCTGCACAGAAACTTTTAATAATAATAATAATAATAATAATAATAATAATAATAATAATAGGATTTATTTATCTACCACCCAATCACTGGGAATCCGAGCAGTTTACAACAGAGGGGATAATAGACGGTTCCCTGCCCCTTCAGCTTTTTATTCTGTGGAAAAGAGAACAGTTTTGTCTATCAAAAAAACCCCAACAAAACCAAAAACAATTCTTGAGATGTTAAGATTTGAACTAGGTTCTCTTGTGACAATAGAAATGGTATCTTATTATTATTAATCATAACATTTCCATAGATTTTGTCATAAAGAGAACTGAAATATGTCATAAACAACTTTCTGCATTTAAATCCAGTGTAGCACAGAGTTTCATTGTACAAAGCTCTAACAGTGGTACTTATGGAGAAGCTCACAATGACACATTTGACATTTTGCTGGAAGCTATTCAAGCCATGGGTAGTGCATGGGTCTGACATGGGTCCTAGAACATATTGAGCTGGAAATCTTCCTAGAGGCGAAGATAATTAAACTGAGGTTGTTGTGCTTTGGTCACATCATGAGAAGGCTTGACTCATTGGAAGAAAACAATAATGCTAGAAAAAATGAAAGGAAGTAGAAAGAGAGGAAGACCACACATCAGATGGATGGACTCAATGAGGGAGACCACAGGCATGGATCTATAAGATGTAAGCAAAGCAGTGTAGGACAGGAAGTCTTGGTGATGTCTCATCCACAAGGTTGCTATGAGTCGAGACTGACTCAAAGACAGTTAACAAAAACAAACTGTGTTATTCCTGTTTCTGGTTTTGCTTGTGTTTTTATTTTGTACATCTGAAGGTTTTCTTCTTTTTCTTTAAAATATGCCTGCTTTAAAATGTTTTAATATATTTTATATGATAGAAAACCTGGGTTCCTGGGCAGTTTAAAAATGTAAAAATAAATAAGCAAATAATATCACCAATAGATATCAATTAATTAGTTTAGTGGTAAAGCACTAGTTTCCAATTTACAGTATTTATGTGTTAAAAAGAAACCACAGGTATGCAAATCTTTGTTTACATTTTCTGCCATTGCCTTTTTGTAAAGCACCATTTATAGTGATGGCACTCTATACATAAATAAATGATGTTGTTGCTGGTGGTAATAGTAATAGTAATAGTAATAATGCTTTCTTACAGGAAACTCTGTTTAACAAGGACTTAAAAACCAAACACCAGAATTAGTAATTAGCTTAAAGCATCCTTTCCCAAATGGGAATCTCCCAGCAGGAAGTTTTTGTGATTGTTATATCATATTAAATAGAGAATATTTTTACTTGGCTGTTGCAACTTCTGTTTAAAATGAACTCATCTCCAGGTGCTCAGGGATCTGTTTTAAAGTTAATCAAAATCGGATTTCCTTGCTTAAGGAGATGCTACAACATAATAATAATGAAAAAAGATTATCCTTCTGCAGAAGGTCTTGTATTTAGTCAGCAGATCTTCCTGCTGACAATGGGAACTGAGCAATTCCTAAGACAGAGATTACAGGAAAATGCCCCCCCCTTCCTCCATGCATTTTTTTTTATTTCACAGTAAAGGTGATCTTGCAGATGAAGTTTCGTAGATCCTAAAAGGTGGTAAAATAAGTTGTGAAATGCTTTTCTACCTTGGGGAATACCACATCGCCTTAGACTGCTTTTTCAAAAAGGAAGTGGAAAGGTCTAATTTTCTGCCTTTGTCCTCTATTCATGATCTCCATTTTAAAGAAATACTAATACTTCCTGGCAGCTTAAATTGGTCACATAGCTCAGTTCAGCTCTGAACAATATTCCCATGGGAATGGAGAACACTGCAGTGCTTATCCACTTTTTAGGGATAAAACTAGGTATTCTGGGAGAAGGAGAAAGAATGATGCTTGTAATAGTAGCATGTTTAAGTAATGTCTTATTATTATTAAGTTACCAACACTGATTATTGTAATCATTACTTTTCAAGGAGGAGTGGGTTTTCTTCCTTTCTGCACCATTCCTGAGTTTGTTGTATTGTTTTGCTCTGCTACTCTCTCTTGTTTTTTCTGGGTTTTTTCCTCTTTTTAAGTAAGAACATTTTGAGATCTGGTGTATGCATGAGCCCTGTTCAAGTATTCCATTCCCCCACAAGACTAGAAACATGTGAGTGAGGGTGGAGACAAGTGCATTGCCTATGCTCAGGGTGAGAGTTAATGTGGCATAGCAGTGTTGGACTGAGATCCCACTGAGCCATGGTTACCTTGAGAAGGTCAGTGTTTCAGCGTGGCCTGATTGTGAGGATAAAGATACAGTGGACCCTTGTTATATGCTGGGGTTTGGTTCCAAGATCCTCCGTGGATAACAAAATCTGTGTATGCTCAAGTCCCATTAAATATAATGACATAGCAAAATGGTGTCCCTTGTAAAAAATGGAAAATCAAGGTTTAATATTTGAAATTTATACTTTTTTGGAACATTTTCAAACCGTGGATGTTTGAATCTGTGTATAAAAAATCAGTGTATGAGAAGGACAGACTGTACAAAGAATAGAGCCATATGTGATGCTTCATATTCATTAAGAAAAGGTAGAATATAAAACTGAATAACTGAAGAAAAAATAGTGTTGAAAACAACTTTTGAATTTTTTACAATTGGTGTTGTCGATGGAAGAAAATTGATTTCTTTCAAATTAATATTTTAAAAATTCAAATGGAGAAAAACAGTTTGGATAACATTTTTTTGGGATCGTCTGCAGAGTTCTGGGACTTCCATTACTTACTAGGTTTCCAAAGAATGTGTGGCAGTGCTCTTGATGTCATGGGCCTCCTTGAGAGTTTGGCTTCTGAGAATGAAGTAGATCCATCCAGCAGCCCTCTCCCCAGAGGTTCAGACTCTGCAGATGAAGCTGGTTTACCCCAGTCACTGCGCTGGTTTACTCAAGAGTAAAATTGCATGTGGGAGGGAGGGAAGGTGTCCAGAGCACCCACCGTCCCTGCCGCACACCACTTTACTCTGGAGAAAACTAGCACAGGGAGGGAAGGGGTGCACCCGGCCGGGTGTCACTCCTCCTCTGGGGTGTCACCAGGTGTGGTCCGCATCCCCATACCCCTCAGTGATGCTATTGGCTGCAAGGAGGGTGGTGCTGAGTCAACATGCTTTCCCCCTTTCAGTTGTTGGAAACAACTGATCTGCTTCCTGAAGACCTGACTCTATAATTTACAACCCTGGACTGCTTCTTGTCTTTGCTTTCTATGGACTGTGCATCGGATTTATGGCCCCTGACTTTTGGACTGACTGACATTGGATTCCATTGTCTTCTTTGGCTTCTGGATGCCTATCACCCAGTCTTCTAGTTAGCGCAAGGACAGGACACTTTATTTTATTGTTGCAACCTTCACAACTCTGGTCTGCACTTTCTCTGCCTTCCCACACTTTAGGTAAAGTGCAGTCCAGCAGAAGATGACATAAGAGAACTAAGGGCTTTTTCAGATTAAGAAGTATGGGCCACTGGATTTCATGAATTTCCCCCATGATTTTTCATAAAGGTTGAAATTCAGGGTCAGGGACAACCCCATAGCCTATCATTGTAATTCCTGTCAATGGCTGCCACTATCACATTCCTCAAGAAAGAGCCTCTGAGAGCAATACATCCAGTTAGTCCTATAGTTAGTTTCAACTACAGTAAAGCTATTGAAGTGCTGAGTTTTCTCTCCATGTTGACTCATTTAACAGTTGATGCAAAAAGTCTACTGTAGTCAGGACCAGTCAGCAGGATTCTAACTTATATGATGTAGCATTGTTCGGATGGAGGTCTCTGTGGATAAAATGGCTATATATTTCCATCACTAGGAAATATATATACAGTATATTTTCTCATCAGTGTACTGCTACCTTGTTGGGGTAATCACTTCTGCAAGTTTTATGGTTAGAAAATGGTGACCATAAAGTGGTAGCAGATAAAACAGGAGCTGTCATGGTGACAGTATGTTTTAGTCACTGTTAATTTTGCTCCTAATCCAAGCATGGCAAAAGAGAAAAAAGGGGGGTAGTTGTTCAATTAGCACTAGTTTATGTCCCCTGGCTTTCTGCCCAACACTGACCCAAAACTATTCATGCTAATTAGAGAAAACAGCTAAAAAAATCTTAACATAAAATGTTAAAAGGATGAAAATAATTCTCAATACAGTAAACATTATAGCATCCTATAATGCAAGCCCATGCTAGTATATGAGTATCACCTCCCTCAAAACAATTTCATTCACTAATGAAAATTCAAACCACAGACATTGCTAGCTTTCTACTTGACAGGATAGAAGGGATTTGATGGTTCTTGCTGAGAAACTGGGACCCAGTGGGCACCCAGTGATGGCCCTCACAGGAGAACTGGGATCCAGAGGACACCAACAATAAGAAAACAACTGCTCCTTCCTTGAAAACACAGAAAAGAGTCATATACCATAATGGAGAGAAAATATTGTATTGCACACTTAATGATTTTCATTGGCTGTCAATTGACCATACCTTTTAAAATCAATTAATAACAATCCCAACTCAAGCAAAACTATATTTGTGAGTTCTCACAATACAGCTTTCCAAAGAAGTTACTTAAATAATGAGGAGTGAGGTGGTGGTGAGATCAAATACCCAAATGTAGCCTATATCTTGATTTCCACATACCATTATGGCTTCTCATTACTTTTTAATGAAATCAGGCCCTACACTCTCTTCTCTTTGTTTCTAGTATTTGTAGAAAAGTGTAGCACCTTTCTTTTCAGAGACAAAATGGAGAATGAATGAATGAATATATGGCACTTCTTGTTACACCACATCCAATTTGTTCTCAAAGACATTTTTTCTTCTTTCTTTAGAAGGGGAAAAATAGGTCATGTGGGCTTTCTTCAGTATAAGATAAATGATGGTTTCAAAGAAGAATACAATAGGTATCTGCTCTTCTGTTGTTAGGCAAACTAATTCCTTAACTAATTTCTTTCCAAAGTATCATTACTTCAAATAATGTCCGTGTGGCTTTTGAGGGGAAAAGAAAACTGCTAGTAATCTTTGTGTTTGGAAAAAGATAAACGTCAGGTAAAGAAGATTTTAAAAAAAAGAATTGACGTGGATATCCTTGTACAATCATATTGTGCTTTGGTTTGTTTGACTATCTGTAACTGTTTTGAATTCTGCTTGTGCTACAGAGTTTACAAAGAGGTCATTTTATCCCTTGAGTACTATTGATTTTATTGACAAGCAGAATGGGCAAGCTCACCCATAAGTGTGCGTGTGCACACACAAAACGATTGCATTGCTAAAATATTGCTGAGTTCTGTTTGCTAACCAGTCTTGAATACTTACAGGTCATACAAAGCTTTGTTTCTACCTTCTTTAAGCTGAAAGCAGGAACGAGTTAAAATGAGAACAGGTAGTCTTCCAAGCTTGCCTTCTGACCGAGTTGTCAACACATACTAGCAAAATCAGTGTTGGCTGAAATCCTGTAGCCTTGGCCTGGCTCAATTGCTTACTAACTTTACTTTCTTCCTCAGCTTACTATTGGCAGCTCTTTCTTCTACACATATGCCAGTATCTCCAACGGCAGTAAGCTCATCCACTTGTTTCATTAGTGTTTCCCAAGTGAAAATAGAAGAGGCAACAGGAAGGGATGGGAAGAGGTGTTAGCAGTAATGAGTAGCAGTCATGTTTTTGTAGCAGTGACCATCTACCTCACCATGCAAATTCCTGGGAATAAAACAATTTATGGGGAACGGAAAGGGGAAATTGAAAGATGCAGATCAAGGAAAAAAGGGTTTTCAAAAGAATAAAGGGGACCATCAAGTATAAGAACCCTAAAGGAAGATGGTCTTTCCTTAGTTTGATACAATGTGCTACTTGTCTTACAAAATGGCAGCAGAATCCTGTATCATGTGTCCAGATTTTTATCTTTTGAGAGCATGGACTGTCACTTTCCTTATTTTAGTCTATAAAGCACCATGTAAACTCCTAGTCCAGTAACCATAATTTGCCAGATTATATTCTTGGCACTCTTAATTTCTCAAAAGCCTGTAAATTTCAACATCATTTAAAATCTGAGACACTGATGAATGTAATTCTAACTAGGATTAGGATCAAATATTAAGATTAACATTTTCTCAAATTTATTGCCCTTGTAGCCTGAGACACTGCTCTGTTTATGGACAATTTAAAGCAGATCAAGGAATGCATTCAAACACTGCTTCGTCCTCATGTCTAATATGTTGTCATGCTGCAAAGATGTACTAAACTGATGAGTAAGAGCAGCTGGAATCTGGAACAGGAAAGATAAACCTGTCCTTCTGCTTGCAAGCAGGGAAATGACTGCAAAATATCCATCACCTAAGACAATATCTAAGCAGTGTTGGGTACATTATCAGTGGTTATCATAACACAGATATGTACACATTATCAGTGGTAATGTACATAAACACGTTCTGTCTGTGAAATGAATACTGAGTGGGACATGTCCTGAATCAGTGGAGAGAAATGAGTTAGTTGGCACAATGGTACAAACATAAAGGATTAATGAATTGTTTTATTTCATATACTATTTGCTAATCCTTTATATGCCAAATAGGCACCTCTGGGGGCTGTTTTTCCCCCAGGGAGGGCAACATAGTTTCTGGCACTAGCTATAGCAGCTGTAACCCGCTGCAGTCCTCATGTCACAATTATTTCTGCATTCTTTTTACAGGTATGGGTAAAAATAAACATTTCTGTGTAGTTTTAGCCCCCAGTAACACATTACAAAGTCTTAAATTTACATGTGTTTTTGGTGTGAAAATTGTGAGGGGTTTGTTGCAAATACTACTACTACCAACAACAACAACAACAACAACAACAACAATGGAAAAAGCCCATTTTCAAAACTCCATTTGGTTTGTGGGTTTGTTTTCTTTTCGGTGCAAAATTGTTCTGTTTAGTGTTAATTCAAAAGCTTGAACACTAATTTGTGACCTTAATTATGTGGCCTTAATTATTTTGCAATTATTTAACCCATCTTTCCTAAATCACATATTTATTTATTTTTTAATGGGAAGGTGTTTTTGGGGGGTAGTGGTAAAAGGAAGTCAAAATTTGTTTACGTTGTACAATACCCTTCATTTCTCTTCTAGCCCTTCCCTGCTTTTTCACCCTTTTGCTGTTTTTATTGTGTGACTTCTACATTTATCAAAGTTTGCCATCCCAAAGGTTTTCATATACTGCTTTTCACATTAATCTTAATGTTCCTTTGCAAGTGTGTATGTTTGTTTATAAGCCCTAAAATATTCCACACATAAATATTTAGAAACAGTTGCCAAGTGGAGAAACTCTACTCACATGTATCTCATGAAAATATCACCTCAAATATTTCTGGTAGCTTCAATCAGCAGCATCCTCAGAGCTCATCTGTGTAATATACACAAAATCTGAAAAGTAAACACCACATTTACAAACTACTTTAAAACAAAGCAAAACTTAGCAAATTAAGGGACATCCAATTACACCTAAGGCCAGCCTTAACAGATGGTCTGAGTAACAAGAGCTTGGAAATTATGCCCATGCAAACAGAGTTAAAATTATTCATTGGAATATAGTGTAAGGCATAGGCAGTGCAAGGCTGAAAATATTTTACTGTGATAGTTAAGTGTTGCATGGAATAAGTGCAGCACAAGTGTAGATGGATTTATCTTCCCACATGAATTGACTACTCTGAATCAAATTGGCTTTAAGAGGAAAACCATGCCAACTGTGCATGTTAAATCTACTTTTGCAGTGCAAGCAAGAAAGGAGAGTACGAGGCTATGGAGACCGCACCTAAGGGATGGCCTACAGCTGCCTACAGCTGTGTCGGATTGGAACCGTGGCAACCGCATGTCACAGTCCTGATCTGGCCTTTCCAGGATGCAAAAAGGAGCCACAAAAAGCAGCTCCTTTTTGTTCCCTGGAAAGGGCACGATAGCTGCGGCACCACAGCTTTAAGGCACTCCTTTGGTGCTTTGTTGAGTAAACACAGTGCCAGACAAGTGTCGTGATGCTACACATCATGTCGAGCAGCGTGCGGTGTCACACTGCCATGGGGCGGAGTTGGGGCATTTGTCGTATGGATGCCATGCCCTGACTCCGTCCCCAGGCTTAATGGCTGGTCTGTACAGCCCCTGTGTGCATAAGAGCACACATGTATGCTAGAATAGATGTTTGCAGAATGTTAATACTGTTTCTTTTACATACAAGACATATTGACTCAGGATCAACATTTTTCTCAGATCAGTGGTGCTATTGATCCATCTTGGAAAAGTTGGTTTCAATAAACACAGCATTATTTTGAAGAAAAACAGAAACAATGGAAAAGAACAGTCAGAACTTATTCTTAAAATAGTCCACAAAAGACTGGGAGAAGTGAAGGTCCACTGTGTTTCCATTAATGGCGAGACATGCAACATTTCTGTCCCCACAATATATTCCTTTGATAATAAGTCCAGCTTTCCAACATGAAATGCCATCAAGAGATATAGGCATTTTTCCCTGGTTGTATAGTTGTTCATTCATGCAGCTGGTTAATGGACATTGACTCTTTAGAGCATACTCATCACTCTTTACCTACCTGACATTGAACTTTTCACCTGTCTTGCTTAGCTACAAATTCCCATACACATGCATGTATCGCCATGAAAAGTTATTATTTTTTAATTTTTATTTATTTAGGTATTTATATCCCGCCCTTCAGCCCTAATGGCTCTCAGGGCAGCTTACAATTAATATTTTTAATCAGACAGTTCCCTGCCCTCTAAAAGACACGAAACAAAAGGAGAAGGGAATAGTGGAGGGAAAGGGGATGAAGTCCAGTGGTTCTTCTCTCCTTCTGAGGCCTGGACCAAGGCAGATGGATTGGAGGGAGGGCTCTTCCTTCTTCCAGGCTAGTCCTGATGGAGCTGGACCTGCCTGATGAACTCTCTCTCAGGCCATCGGGTGGCAGTTATGGAGAGCGGAGTCTCTTTCCTTCAGGCTGGCCCTGATGGAGCTGGACCTGCCTGGTGACCTCCCTCTCAGGCTGGTGGATGGCAGTTATGGAGGGCGGAGTCTCCAGGCTGGCCCTGATGGAGCTGGACCTGCCTGATGAACTCCCTCTCAGGCCGGCGGATGGCAGTTATGGAGGGCGGAGTCTCCTTCCTTCAGGCTGGTCCTGATGGAGCTGGACCTGCCTGATGAACTCCCTCTCAGGCCGGCGGATGGCAGTTATGGAGGGCGGAGTCTCCTTCCTTCAG